>NW_028289524.1:600000-782579 GCF_059628265.1 Tinamus guttatus | reverse complement strand
GCTGTGCCAAGACTCGTGCTGCGCACGCTTTGTGCTTGGAGTGAGAAACAGGTTCCTTGGTGTTTTCTGCGAAACGCTTTAGCAGCCGTTGGTGCTAGTATGGAGTCAGGGGATGGATGAAGCGGAGAGCCCCGTTTGGAGTGAGACTGCAAAGGGCATGCCAAAGGAAGTGTTTGCTGTGCCAAGACTCGTGCTGCGCACGCTTTGTGCTTGGAGTGAGAAACAGGTTCCTTGGTGTTTTTCTGCGAAACGCTTTGAGCAGCCCGTTGGTGCTAGTATGGAGTCAGGGGATGGATGAAGCGGAGAGCCCCGTTTGGAGTGAGGCTGCAAAGGGCATGCCAAAGGAAGTGTTTTGCTGTGCCAAGACTCGTACTGCGCGCCGCTTTCGTGCTTGGAGTGAGAAACGGGTTCCTTGGTGTTTTCTGCGAAACGCTTTAGCAGCCCGTTGGTGCTAGTATGGAGTCAGGGGGATGGATGAAGCGGAGAGCCCGTTTGGAGTGAGGCTGCAAAGGGCATGCCGAAGGAAGTGTTTTGCTGTGCCAAGACTCGTGCTGCGCACGCTTTGTGCTTGGAGTGAGAAACGGGTTCCTTGGTGTTTTCTGCGAAACGCTTTAGCAGCCGTTGGTGCTAGTATGGAGTCAGGGATGGATGAAGCGGAGAGCCCCGTTTGGAGTGAGGCTGCAAAGGGCATGCCAAAGGAAGTGTTTTGCTGTGCCAAGACTCGTGCTGCGCGCGCTTTGTGCTTGAGTGAGAAACAGCTTCCTTGGTGTTTTCTGCGAAACGCTTTAGCAGCCCGTTGGTGCTAGTATGGAGTCAGGGGATGGATGAAGCAGAGAGCCCCGTTTGGAGTGAGGCTGCAAAGGGCATGCCAAAGGAAGTGTTCTGCTGTGCCAAGACTCGTGCTGCGCACGCTTTGTGCTTGGAGTGAGAAACAGGTTCCTTGGTGTTTTCTGCGAAACGCTTTAGCAGCCCGTTGGTGCTAGTATGAGTCAGGGGATGGATGAAGCGAGAGCCCCGTTTGGAGTGAGGCTGCAAAGGGCATGCCAAAGGAAGTGTTTTGCTGTGCCAAGACTCGTGCTGCGCACGCTTTGTGCTTGGAGTGAGAAACAGCTTCCTTGGTGTTTTCTGCGAAACGCTTGAGCAGCCCGTTGGTGCTAGTATGGAGTCAGGGGATGGATGAAGCGGAGAGCCCGTTTGGAGTGAGGCTGCAAAGGGCATGCCAAAGGAAGTGTTTTGCTGTGCCAAGACTCGTGCTGCGCACGCTTTGTGCTTGGAGTGAGAAACAGGTTCCTTGGTGTTTATCTGCGAAACGCTTAGCAGCCCGTTGGTGCTAGTATGGAGTCAGGGGATGGATGAAGCGGAGAGCCCCGTTTGGAGTGAGGCTGCAAAGGGCATGCCAAAGGAAGTGTTTTTGCTGTGCCAAGACTCGTGCTGCGCACGCTTTGTGCTTGGAGTGAGAAACAGCTTCCTTGGTGTTTTCTGCGAAACGCTTTAGCAGCCCGTTGGTGCTAGTATGGAGTCAGGGGATGGATGAAGCGGAGAGCCCGTTTGGAGTGAGGCTGCAAAGGGCATGCCAAAGGAAGTGTTTTGCTGTGCCAAGACTCGTGCTGCGCACGCTTTGTGCTTGGAGTGAGAAACAGGTTCCTTGGTGTTTCTGCGAACGCTTTAGCAGCCCGTTGGTGCTAGTATGGAGTCAGGGGATGGATGAAGCGGAGAGCCCCGTTTGGAGTGAGGCTGCAAAGGGCATGCCAAAGGAACGTGTTTTGCTGTGCCAAGACTCGTGCTGCGCACGCTTTGTGCTTGGAGTGAGAAACAGCTTCCTTGGTGTTTTCTGCGAAACGCTTTAGCAGCCCGTTGGTGCTAGTATGGAGTCAGGGGATGGATGAAGCGGAGAGCCCCGTTGGAGTGAGGCTGCAAAAGGGCATGCCAAAGGAAGTGTTTGCGATGCAAGACTCGTGCTGCGCACGCTTTGTGCTTGGAGTGAGGAAACAGCTTCCTTGGTGTTTTCTGCGAAACGCTTTAGCAGCCCTTTGGTGCTAGTATGGAGTCAGGGATGGATGAAGCGGAGAGCCCCGTTGGAGTGAGGCTGCAAAGGGCATGCCAAAGGAAGTGTTTGCTGTGCCAAGACTCGTGCTGCGCACGCTTTGTGCTTGGAGTGAGAAACAGGTTCCTTGGTGTTTTCTGCGAAACGCTTTAGCAGCCCGTTGGTGCTAGTATGGAGTCAGGGGATGGATGAAGCGGAGAGCCCGTTTGGAGTGAGGCTGCAAAGGGCATGCCAAAGGAAGTGTTTTGCTGTGCCAAGACTCGTGCTGCGCACGCTTTGTGCTTGGAGTGAGAAACAGGTTCCTTGGTGTTTTCTGCGAAACGCTTTAGCAGCCCGTTGGTGCTAGTATGGAGTCAGGGGATGGATGAAGCGGAGAGCCCCGTTTGGAGTGAGGCTGCAAAGGCATGCCAAAGGAAGTGTTTTGCTGTGCCAAGACTCGTGCTGCGCACGCTTTGTGCTTGGAGTGAGAAACAGGTTCCTTGGTGTTTTCTGCGAAACGCTTAGCAGGCCCGTTGGTGCTAGTATGGAGTCAGGGGATGGATGAAGCGGAGAGCCCCGTTTGGAGTGAGGCTGCAAAGGGCATGCCAAAGGAAGTGTTTTGCTGTGTGCCAAGACTCGTGCTGCGCACGCTTTGTGCTTGGAGTGAGAAACAGCTTCCTTGGTGTTTTCTGCGAAACGCTTTAGCAGCCCGTTGGTGCTAGTATGGAGTCAGGGGATGGATGAAGCGGAGAGCCCCGTTTGGAGTGAGGCTGCAAAGGGCATGCCAAGAGAAGTGTTTTGCTGTGCCAAGACTCGTGCTGCGCACGCTTTGTGCTTGGACGTGAGAAACAGGTTCCTTGGTGTTTTCTGCGAAACGCTTTAGCAGCCCGTTGGTGCTAGTATGGAGTCAGGGGATGGATGAAGCGGAGAGCCCCGTTTGGAGTGAGGCTGCAAAGGGCATGCCAAAGGAAGTGTTTTGCTGTGCCAAGACTCGTGCTGCGCACGCTTTGTGCTTGGAGTGAGAAACAGGTTCCTTGGTGTTTTCTGCGAAACGCTTTAGCAGCCCGTTGGTGCTAGTATGGAGTCAGGGGATGGATGAAGCGGAGAGCCCCGTTTGGAGTGAGGCTGCAAAGGGCATGCCAAAGGAAGTGTTTTGCTGTGCCAAGACTCGTGCTGCGCACGCTTTGTGCTTGGAGTGAGAAACAGGTTCCTTGGTGTTTTCTGCGAAACGCTTTAGCAGCCCGTTGGTGCTAGTATGGAGTCAGGGGATGGATGAAGCGGAGAGCCCCGTTTGGAGTGAGGCTGCAAAGGGCATGCCAAAGGAAGTGTTTTGCTGTGCCAAGACTCGTGCTGCGCACGCTTTGTGCTTGGAGTGAGAAACAGGTTCCTTGGTGTTTTCTGCGAAACGCTTTAGCAGCCCGTTGGTGCTAGTATGGAGTCAGGGGATGGATGAAGCGGAGAGCCCCGTTTGGAGTGAGGCTGCAAAGGGCATGCCAAAGGAAGTGTTTTGCTGTGCCAAGACTCGTGCTGCGCACGCTTTGTGCTTGGAGTGAGAAACAGGTTCCTTGGTGTTTTCTGCGAAACGCTTTAGCAGCCCGTTGGTGCTAGTATGGAGTCAGGGGATGGATGAAGCGGAGAGCCCCGTTTGGAGTGAGGCTGCAAAGGGCATGCCAAAGGAAGTGTTTTGCTGTGCCAAGACTCGTGCTGCGCACGCTTTGTGCTTGGAGTGAGAAACAGGTTCCTTGGTGTTTTCTGCGAAACGCTTTAGCAGCCCGTTGGTGCTAGTATGGAGTCAGGGGATGGATGAAGCGGAGAGCCCCGTTTGAGAGTGAGGCTGCAAAGGGCATGCCAAAGGAAGTGTTTTGCTGTGCCAAGACTCGTGCTGCGCACGCTTTGTGCTTGGAGTGAGAAACAGGTTCCTTGGTGTTTTCTGCGAAACGCTTTAGCAGCCCGTTGGTGCTAGTATGGAGTCAGGGGATGGATGAAGCGGAGAGCCCCGTTTGGAGTGAGGCTGCAAAGGGCATGCCAAAGGAAGTGTTTTGCTGTGCCAAGACTCGTGCTGCGCACGCTTTGTGCTTGGAGTGAGAAACAGGTTCCTTGGTGTTTTCTGCGAAACGCTTTAGCAGCCCGTTGGTGCTAGTATGGAGTCAGGGGATGGATGAAGCGGAGAGCCCCGTTTGGAGTGAGGCTGCAAAGGGCATGCCAAAGGAAGTGTTTTGCTGTGCCAAGACTCGTGCTGCGCACGCTTTGTGCTTGGAGTGAGAAACAGGTTCCTTGGTGTTTTCTGCGAAACGCTTTAGCAGCCCGTTGGTGCTAGTATGGAGTCAGGGGATGGATGAAGCGGAGAGCCCCGTTTGGAGTGAGGCTGCAAAGGGCATGCCAAAGGAAGTGTTTTGCTGTGCCAAGACTCGTGCTGCGCACGCTTTGTGCTTGGAGTGAGAAACAGGTTCCTTGGTGTTTTCTGCGAAACGCTTTAGCAGCCCGTTGGTGCTAGTATGGAGTCAGGGGATGGATGAAGCGGAGAGCCCCGTTTGGAGTGAGGCTGCAAAGGGCATGCCAAAGGAAGTGTTTTGCTGTGCCAAGACTCGTGCTGCGCACGCTTTGTGCTTGGAGTGAGAAACAGGTTCCTTGGTGTTTTCTGCGAAACGCTTTAGCAGCCCGTTGGTGCTAGTATGGAGTCAGGGGATGGATGAAGCGGAGAGCCCCGTTTGGAGTGAGGCTGCAAAGGGCATGCCAAAGGAAGTGTTTTGCTGTGCCAAGACTCGTGCTGCGCACGCTTTGTGCTTGGAGTGAGAAACAGGTTCCTTGGTGTTTTCTGCGAAACGCTTTAGCAGCCCGTTGGTGCTAGTATGGAGTCAGGGGATGGATGAAGCGGAGAGCCCCGTTTGGAGTGAGGCTGCAAAGGGCATGCCAAAGGAAGTGTTTTGCTGTGCCAAGACTCGTGCTGCGCACGCTTTGTGCTTGGAGTGAGAAACAGGTTCCTTGGTGTTTTCTGCGAAACGCTTTAGCAGCCCGTTGGTGCTAGTATGGAGTCAGGGGATGGATGAAGCGGAGAGCCCCGTTTGGAGTGAGGCTGCAAAGGGCATGCCAAAGGAAGTGTTTTGCTGTGCCAAGACTCGTGCTGCGCACGCTTTGTGCTTGGAGTGAGAAACAGGTTCCTTGGTGTTTTCTGCGAAACGCTTTAGCAGCCCGTTGGTGCTAGTATGGAGTCAGGGGATGGATGAAGCGGAGAGCCCCGTTTGGAGTGAGGCTGCAAAGGGCATGCCAAAGGAAGTGTTTTGCTGTGCCAAGACTCGTGCTGCGCACGCTTTGTGCTTGGAGTGAGAAACAGGTTCCTTGGTGTTTTCTGCGAAACGCTTTAGCAGCCCGTTGGTGCTAGTATGGAGTCAGGGGATGGATGAAGCGGAGAGCCCCGTTTGGAGTGAGGCTGCAAAGGGCATGCCAAAGGAAGTGTTTTGCTGTGCCAAGACTCGTGCCGCACGCTTTGTGCTTGGAGTGAGAAACAGGTTCCTTGGTGTTTTCTGCGAAACGCTTTAGCAGCCCGTTGGTGCTAGTATGGAGTCAGGGGATGGATGAAGCGGAGAGCCCCGTTTGGAGTGAGGCTGCAAAGGGCATGCCAAAGGAAGTGTTTTGCTGTGCCAAGACTCGTGCTGCGCACGCTTTGTGCTTGGAGTGAGAAACAGGTTCCTTGGTGTTTTCTGCGAAACGCTTTAGCAGCCCGTTGGTGCTAGTATGGAGTCAGGGGATGGATGAAGCGGAGAGCCCCGTTTGGAGTGAGGCTGCAAAGGGCATGCCAAAGGAAGTGTTTTGCTGTGCCAAGACTCGTGCTGCGCACGCTTTGTGCTTGGAGTGAGAAACAGGTTCCTTGGTGTTTTCTGCGAAACGCTTTAGCAGCCCGTTGGTGCTAGTATGGAGTCAGGGGATGGATGAAGCGGAGAGCCCCGTTTGGAGTGAGGCTGCAAAGGGCATGCCAAAGGAAGTGTTTTGCTGTGCCAAGACTCGTGCTGCGCACGCTTTGTGCTTGGAGTGAGAAACAGGTTCCTTGGTGTTTTCTGCGAAACGCTTTAGCAGCCCGTTGGTGCTAGTATGGAGTCAGGGGATGGATGAAGCGGAGAGCCCCGTTTGGAGTGAGGCTGCAAAGGGCATGCCAAAGGAAGTGTTTTGCTGTGCCAAGACTCGTGCTGCGCACGCTTTGTGCTTGGAGTGAGAAACAGGTTCCTTGGTGTTTTCTGCGAAACGCTTTAGCAGCCCGTTGGTGCTAGTATGGAGTCAGGGGATGGATGAAGCGGAGAGCCCCGTTTGGAGTGAGGCTGCAAAGGGCATGCCAAAGGAAGTGTTTTGCTGTGCCAAGACTCGTGCTGCGCACGCTTTGTGCTTGGAGTGAGAAACAGGTTCCTTGGTGTTTTCTGCGAAACGCTTTAGCAGCCCGTTGGTGCTAGTATGGAGTCAGGGGATGGATGAAGCGGAGAGCCCCGTTTGGAGTGAGGCTGCAAAGGGCATGCCAAAGGAAGTGTTTTGCTGTGCCAAGACTCGTGCTGCGCACGCTTTGTGCTTGGAGTGAGAAACAGGTTCCTTGGTGTTTTCTGCGAAACGCTTTAGCAGCCCGTTGGTGCTAGTATGGAGTCAGGGGATGGATGAAGCGGAGAGCCCCGTTTGGAGTGAGGCTGCAAAGGGCATGCCAAAGGAAGTGTTTTGCTGTGCCAAGACTCGTGCTGCGCACGCTTTGTGCTTGGAGTGAGAAACAGGTTCCTTGGTGTTTTCTGCGAAACGCTTTAGCAGCCCGTTGGTGCTAGTATGGAGTCAGGGGATGGATGAAGCGGAGAGCCCCGTTTGGAGTGAGGCTGCAAAGGGCATGCCAAAGGAAGTGTTTTGCTGTGCCAAGACTCGTGCTGCGCACGCTTTGTGCTTGGAGTGAGAAACAGGTTCCTTGGTGTTTTCTGCGAAACGCTTTAGCAGCCCGTTGGTGCTAGTATGGAGTCAGGGGATGGATGAAGCGGAGAGCCCCGTTTGGAGTGAGGCTGCAAAGGGCATGCCAAAGGAAGTGTTTTGCTGTGCCAAGACTCGTGCTGCGCACGCTTTGTGCTTGGAGTGAGAAACAGGTTCCTTGGTGTTTTCTGCGAAACGCTTTAGCAGCCCGTTGGTGCTAGTATGGAGTCAGGGGATGGATGAAGCGGAGAGCCCCGTTTGGAGTGAGGCTGCAAAGGGCATGCCAAAGGAAGTGTTTTGCTGTGCCAAGACTCGTGCTGCGCACGCTTTGTGCTTGGAGTGAGAAACAGGTTCCTTGGTGTTTTCTGCGAAACGCTTTAGCAGCCCGTTGGTGCTAGTATGGAGTCAGGGGATGGATGAAGCGGAGAGCCCCGTTTGGAGTGAGGCTGCAAAGGGCATGCCAAAGGAAGTGTTTTGCTGTGCCAAGACTCGTGCTGCGCACGCTTTGTGCTTGGAGTGAGAAACAGGTTCCTTGGTGTTTTCTGCGAAACGCTTTAGCAGCCCGTTGGTGCTAGTATGGAGTCAGGGGATGGATGAAGCGGAGAGCCCCGTTTGGAGTGAGGCTGCAAAGGGCATGCCAAAGGAAGTGTTTTGCTGTGCCAAGACTCGTGCTGCGCACGCTTTGTGCTTGGAGTGAGAAACAGGTTCCTTGGTGTTTTCTGCGAAACGCTTTAGCAGCCCGTTGGTGCTAGTATGGAGTCAGGGGATGGATGAAGCGGAGAGCCCCGTTTGGAGTGAGGCTGCAAAGGGCATGCCAAAGGAAGTGTTTTGCTGTGCCAAGACTCGTGCTGCGCACGCTTTGTGCTTGGAGTGAGAAACAGGTTCCTTGGTGTTTTCTGCGAAACGCTTTAGCAGCCCGTTGGTGCTAGTATGGAGTCAGGGGATGGATGAAGCGGAGAGCCCCGTTTGGAGTGAGGCTGCAAAGGGCATGCCAAAGGAAGTGTTTTGCTGTGCCAAGACTCGTGCTGCGCACGCTTTGTGCTTGGAGTGAGAAACAGGTTCCTTGGTGTTTTCTGCGAAACGCTTTAGCAGCCCGTTGGTGCTAGTATGGAGTCAGGGGATGGATGAAGCGGAGAGCCCCGTTTGGAGTGAGGCTGCAAAGGGCATGCCAAAGGAAGTGTTTTGCTGTGCCAAGACTCGTGCTGCGCACGCTTTGTGCTTGGAGTGAGAAACAGGTTCCTTGGTGTTTTCTGCGAAACGCTTTAGCAGCCCGTTGGTGCTAGTATGGAGTCAGGGGATGGATGAAGCGGAGAGCCCCGTTTGGAGTGAGGCTGCAAAGGGCATGCCAAAGGAAGTGTTTTGCTGTGCCAAGACTCGTGCTGCGCACGCTTTGTGCTTGGAGTGAGAAACAGGTTCCTTGGTGTTTTCTGCGAAACGCTTTAGCAGCCCGTTGGTGCTAGTATGGAGTCAGGGGATGGATGAAGCGGAGAGCCCCGTTTGGAGTGAGGCTGCAAAGGGCATGCCAAAGGAAGTGTTTTGCTGTGCCAAGACTCGTGCTGCGCACGCTTTGTGCTTGGAGTGAGAAACAGGTTCCTTGGTGTTTTCTGCGAAACGCTTTAGCAGCCCGTTGGTGCTAGTATGGAGTCAGGGGATGGATGAAGCGGAGAGCCCCGTTTGGAGTGAGGCTGCAAAGGGCATGCCAAAGGAAGTGTTTTGCTGTGCCAAGACTCGTGCTGCGCACGCTTTGTGCTTGGAGTGAGAAACAGGTTCCTTGGTGTTTTCTGCGAAACGCTTTAGCAGCCCGTTGGTGCTAGTATGGAGTCAGGGGATGGATGAAGCGGAGAGCCCCGTTTGGAGTGAGGCTGCAAAGGGCATGCCAAAGGAAGTGTTTTGCTGTGCCAAGACTCGTGCTGCGCACGCTTTGTGCTTGGAGTGAGAAACAGGTTCCTTGGTGTTTTCTGCGAAACGCTTTAGCAGCCCGTTGGTGCTAGTATGGAGTCAGGGGATGGATGAAGCGGAGAGCCCCGTTTGGAGTGAGGCTGCAAAGGGCATGCCAAAGGAAGTGTTTTGCTGTGCCAAGACTCGTGCTGCGCACGCTTTGTGCTTGGAGTGAGAAACAGGTTCCTTGGTGTTTTCTGCGAAACGCTTTAGCAGCCCGTTGGTGCTAGTATGGAGTCAGGGGATGGATGAAGCGGAGAGCCCCGTTTGGAGTGAGGCTGCAAAGGGCATGCCAAAGGAAGTGTTTTGCTGTGCCAAGACTCGTGCTGCGCACGCTTTGTGCTTGGAGTGAGAAACAGGTTCCTTGGTGTTTTCTGCGAAACGCTTTAGCAGCCCGTTGGTGCTAGTATGGAGTCAGGGGATGGATGAAGCGGAGAGCCCCGTTTGGAGTGAGGCTGCAAAGGGCATGCCAAAGGAAGTGTTTTGCTGTGCCAAGACTCGTGCTGCGCACGCTTTGTGCTTGGAGTGAGAAACAGGTTCCTTGGTGTTTTCTGCGAAACGCTTTAGCAGCCCGTTGGTGCTAGTATGGAGTCAGGGGATGGATGAAGCGGAGAGCCCCGTTTGGAGTGAGGCTGCAAAGGGCATGCCAAAGGAAGTGTTTTGCTGTGCCAAGACTCGTGCTGCGCACGCTTTGTGCTTGGAGTGAGAAACAGGTTCCTTGGTGTTTTCTGCGAAACGCTTTAGCAGCCCGTTGGTGCTAGTATGGAGTCAGGGGATGGATGAAGCGGAGAGCCCCGTTTGGAGTGAGGCTGCAAAGGGCATGCCAAAGGAAGTGTTTTGCTGTGCCAAGACTCGTGCTGCGCACGCTTTGTGCTTGGAGTGAGAAACAGGTTCCTTGGTGTTTTCTGCGAAACGCTTTAGCAGCCCGTTGGTGCTAGTATGGAGTCAGGGGATGGATGAAGCGGAGAGCCCCGTTTGGAGTGAGGCTGCAAAGGGCATGCCAAAGGAAGTGTTTTGCTGTGCCAAGACTCGTGCTGCGCACGCTTTGTGCTTGGAGTGAGAAACAGGTTCCTTGGTGTTTTCTGCGAAACGCTTTAGCAGCCCGTTGGTGCTAGTATGGAGTCAGGGGATGGATGAAGCGGAGAGCCCCGTTTGGAGTGAGGCTGCAAAGGGCATGCCAAAGGAAGTGTTTTGCTGTGCCAAGACTCGTGCTGCGCACGCTTTGTGCTTGGAGTGAGAAACAGGTTCCTTGGTGTTTTCTGCGAAACGCTTTAGCAGCCCGTTGGTGCTAGTATGGAGTCAGGGGATGGATGAAGCGGAGAGCCCCGTTTGGAGTGAGGCTGCAAAGGGCATGCCAAAGGAAGTGTTTTGCTGTGCCAAGACTCGTGCTGCGCACGCTTTGTGCTTGGAGTGAGAAACAGGTTCCTTGGTGTTTTCTGCGAAACGCTTTAGCAGCCCGTTGGTGCTAGTATGGAGTCAGGGGATGGATGAAGCGGAGAGCCCCGTTTGGAGTGAGGCTGCAAAGGGCATGCCAAAGGAAGTGTTTTGCTGTGCCAAGACTCGTGCTGCGCACGCTTTGTGCTTGGAGTGAGAAACAGGTTCCTTGGTGTTTTCTGCGAAACGCTTTAGCAGCCCGTTGGTGCTAGTATGGAGTCAGGGGATGGATGAAGCGGAGAGCCCCGTTTGGAGTGAGGCTGCAAAGGGCATGCCAAAGGAAGTGTTTTGCTGTGCCAAGACTCGTGCTGCGCACGCTTTGTGCTTGGAGTGAGAAACAGGTTCCTTGGTGTTTTCTGCGAAACGCTTTAGCAGCCCGTTGGTGCTAGTATGGAGTCAGGGGATGGATGAAGCGGAGAGCCCCGTTTGGAGTGAGGCTGCAAAGGGCATGCCAAAGGAAGTGTTTTGCTGTGCCAAGACTCGTGCTGCGCACGCTTTGTGCTTGGAGTGAGAAACAGGTTCCTTGGTGTTTTCTGCGAAACGCTTTAGCAGCCCGTTGGTGCTAGTATGGAGTCAGGGGATGGATGAAGCGGAGAGCCCCGTTTGGAGTGAGGCTGCAAAGGGCATGCCAAAGGAAGTGTTTTGCTGTGCCAAGACTCGTGCTGCGCACGCTTTGTGCTTGGAGTGAGAAACAGGTTCCTTGGTGTTTTCTGCGAAACGCTTTAGCAGCCCGTTGGTGCTAGTATGGAGTCAGGGGATGGATGAAGCGGAGAGCCCCGTTTGGAGTGAGGCTGCAAAGGGCATGCCAAAGGAAGTGTTTTGCTGTGCCAAGACTCGTGCTGCGCACGCTTTGTGCTTGGAGTGAGAAACAGGTTCCTTGGTGTTTTCTGCGAAACGCTTTAGCAGCCCGTTGGTGCTAGTATGGAGTCAGGGGATGGATGAAGCGGAGAGCCCCGTTTGGAGTGAGGCTGCAAAGGGCATGCCAAAGGAAGTGTTTTGCTGTGCCAAGACTCGTGCTGCGCACGCTTTGTGCTTGGAGTGAGAAACAGGTTCCTTGGTGTTTTCTGCGAAACGCTTTAGCAGCCCGTTGGTGCTAGTATGGAGTCAGGGGATGGATGAAGCGGAGAGCCCCGTTTGGAGTGAGGCTGCAAAGGGCATGCCAAAGGAAGTGTTTTGCTGTGCCAAGACTCGTGCTGCGCACGCTTTGTGCTTGGAGTGAGAAACAGGTTCCTTGGTGTTTTCTGCGAAACGCTTTAGCAGCCCGTTGGTGCTAGTATGGAGTCAGGGGATGGATGAAGCGGAGAGCCCCGTTTGGAGTGAGGCTGCAAAGGGCATGCCAAAGGAAGTGTTTTGCTGTGCCAAGACTCGTGCTGCGCACGCTTTGTGCTTGGAGTGAGAAACAGGTTCCTTGGTGTTTTCTGCGAAACGCTTTAGCAGCCCGTTGGTGCTAGTATGGAGTCAGGGGATGGATGAAGCGGAGAGCCCCGTTTGGAGTGAGGCTGCAAAGGGCATGCCAAAGGAAGTGTTTTGCTGTGCCAAGACTCGTGCTGCGCACGCTTTGTGCTTGGAGTGAGAAACAGGTTCCTTGGTGTTTTCTGCGAAACGCAGAAACGCAGCCCGTTGGTGCTAGTATGGAGTCAGGGGATGGATGAAGCGGAGAGCCCCGTTTGGAGTGAGGCTGCAAAGGGCATGCCAAAGGAAGTGTTTTGCTGTGCCAAGACTCGTGCTGCGCACGCTTTGTGCTTGGAGTGAGAAACAGGTTCCTTGGTGTTTTCTGCGAAACGCAGAAACGCAGCCCGTTGGTGCTAGTATGGAGTCAGGGGATGGATGAAGCGGAGAGCCCCGTTTGGAGTGAGGCTGCAAAGGGCATGCCAAAGGAAGTGTTTTGCTGTGCCAAGACTCGTGCTGCGCACGCTTTGTGCTTGGAGTGAGAAACAGGTTCCTTGGTGTTTTCTGCGAAACGCTTTAGCAGCCCGTTGGTGCTAGTATGGAGTCAGGGGATGGATGAAGCGGAGAGCCCCGTTTGGAGTGAGGCTGCAAAGGGCATGCCAAAGGAAGTGTTTTGCTGTGCCAAGACTCGTGCTGCGCACGCTTTGTGCTTGGAGTGAGAAACAGGTTCTTTGGTGTTTTCTGCGAAACGCTTTAGCAGCCCGTTGGTGCTAGTATGGAGTCAGGGGATGGATGAAGCGGAGAGCCCCGTTTGGAGTGAGGCTGCAAAGGGCATGCCAAAGGAAGTGTTTTGCTGTGCCAAGACTCGTGCTGCGCACGCTTTGTGCTTGGAGTGAGAAACAGGTTCCTTGGTGTTTTCTGCGAAACGCAGAAACGCAGCCCGTTGGTGCTAGTATGGAGTCAGGGGATGGATGAAGCGGAGAGCCCCGTTTGGAGTGAGGCTGCAAAGGGCATGCCAAAGGAAGTGTTTTGCTGTGCCAAGACTCGTGCTGCGCACGCTTTGTGCTTGGAGTGAGAAACAGGTTCCTTGGTGTTTTCTGCGAAACGCTTTAGCAGCCCGTTGGTGCTAGTATGGAGTCAGGGGATGGATGAAGCGGAGAGCCCCGTTTGGAGTGAGGCTGCAAAGGGCATGCCAAAGGAAGTGTTTTGCTGTGCCAAGACTCGTGCTGCGCACGCTTTGTGCTTGGAGTGAGAAACAGGTTCCTTGGTGTTTTCTGCGAAACGCAGAAACGCAGCCCGTTGGTGCTAGTATGGAGTCAGGGGATGGATGAAGCGGAGAGCCCCGTTTGGAGTGAGGCTGCAAAGGGCATGCCAAAGGAAATGTTTTGCTGTGCCAAGACTCGTGCTGCGCACGCTTTGTGCTTGGAGTGAGAAACAGGTTCCTTGGTGTTTTCTGCGAAACGCAGAAACGCAGCCCGTTGGTGCTAGTATGGAGTCAGGGGATGGATGAAGCGGAGAGCCCCGTTTGGAGTGAGGCTGCAAAGGGCATGCCAAAGGAAGTGTTTTGCTGTGCCAAGACTCGTGCTGCGCACGCTTTGTGCTTGGAGTGAGAAACAGGTTCCTTGGTGTTTTCTGCGAAACGCAGAAACGCAGCCCGTTGGTGCTAGTATGGAGTCAGGGGATGGATGAAGCGGAGAGCCCCGTTTGGAGTGAGGCTGCAAAGGGCATGCCAAAGGAAGTGTTTTGCTGTGCCAAGACTCGTGCTGCGCACGCTTTGTGCTTGGAGTGAGAAACAGGTTCCTTGGTGTTTTCTGCGAAACGCAGAAACGCAGCCCGTTGGTGCTAGTATGGAGTCAGGGGATGGATGAAGCGGAGAGCCCCGTTTGGAGTGAGGCTGCAAAGGGCATGCCAAAGGAAGTGTTTTGCTGTGCCAAGACTCGTGCTGCGCACGCTTTGTGCTTGGAGTGAGAAACAGGTTCCTTGGTGTTTTCTGCGAAACGCAGAAACGCAGCCCGTTGGTGCTAGTATGGAGTCAGGGGATGGATGAAGCGGAGAGCCCCGTTTGGAGTGAGGCTGCAAAGGGCATGCCAAAGGAAGTGTTTTGCTGTGCCAAGACTCGTGCTGCGCACGCTTTGTGCTTGGAGTGAGAAACAGGTTCCTTGGTGTTTTCTGCGAAACGCAGAAACGCAGCCCGTTGGTGCTAGTATGGAGTCAGGGGATGGATGAAGCGGAGAGCCCCGTTTGGAGTGAGGCTGCAAAGGGCATGCCAAAGGAAGTGTTTTGCTGTGCCAAGACTCGTGCTGCGCACGCTTTGTGCTTGGAGTGAGAAACAGGTTCCTTGGTGTTTTCTGCGAAACGCAGAAACGCAGCCCGTTGGTGCTAGTATGGAGTCAGGGGATGGATGAAGCGGAGAGCCCCGTTTGGAGTGAGGCTGCAAAGGGCATGCCAAAGGAAATGTTTTGCTGTGCCAAGACTCGTGCTGCGCACGCTTTGTGCTTGGAGTGAGAAACAGGTTCCTTGGTGTTTTCTGCGAAACGCAGAAACGCAGCCCGTTGGTGCTAGTATGGAGTCAGGGGATGGATGAAGCGGAGAGCCCCGTTTGGAGTGAGGCTGCAAAGGGCATGCCAAAGGAAGTGTTTTGCTGTGCCAAGACTCGTGCTGCGCACGCTTTGTGCTTGGAGTGAGAAACAGGTTCCTTGGTGTTTTCTGCGAAACGCAGAAACGCAGCCCGTTGGTGCTAGTATGGAGTCAGGGGATGGATGAAGCGGAGAGCCCCGTTTGGAGTGAGGCTGCAAAGGGCATGCCAAAGGAAGTGTTTTGCTGTGCCAAGACTCGTGCTGCGCACGCTTTGTGCTTGGAGTGAGAAACAGGTTCCTTGGTGTTTTCTGCGAAACGCAGAAACGCAGCCCGTTGGTGCTAGTATGGAGTCAGGGGATGGATGAAGCGGAGAGCCCCGTTTGGAGTGAGGCTGCAAAGGGCATGCCAAAGGAAGTGTTTTGCTGTGCCAAGACTCGTGCTGCGCACGCTTTGTGCTTGGAGTGAGAAACAGGTTCCTTGGTGTTTTCTGCGAAACGCAGAAACGCAGCCCGTTGGTGCTAGTATGGAGTCAGGGGATGGATGAAGCGGAGAGCCCCGTTTGGAGTGAGGCTGCAAAGGGCATGCCAAAGGAAGTGTTTTGCTGTGCCAAGACTCGTGCTGCGCACGCTTTGTGCTTGGAGTGAGAAACAGGTTCCTTGGTGTTTTCTGCGAAACGCAGAAACGCAGCCCGTTGGTGCTAGTATGGAGTCAGGGGATGGATGAAGCGGAGAGCCCCGTTTGGAGTGAGGCTGCAAAGGGCATGCCAAAGGAAGTGTTTTGCTGTGCCAAGACTCGTGCTGCGCACGCTTTGTGCTTGGAGTGAGAAACAGGTTCCTTGGTGTTTTCTGCGAAACGCAGAAACGCAGCCCGTTGGTGCTAGTATGGAGTCAGGGGATGGATGAAGCGGAGAGCCCCGTTTGGAGTGAGGCTGCAAAGGGCATGCCAAAGGAAGTGTTTTGCTGTGCCAAGACTCGTGCTGCGCACGCTTTGTGCTTGGAGTGAGAAACAGGTTCCTTGGTGTTTTCTGCGAAACGCTTAACGCAGCCCGTTGGTGCTAGTATGGAGTCAGGGGATGGATGAAGCGGAGAGCCCCGTTTGGAGTGAGGCTGCAAAGGGCATGCCAAAGGAAGTGTTTTGCTGTGCCAAGACTCGTGCTGCGCACGCTTTGTGCTTGGAGTGAGAAACAGGTTCCTTGGTGTTTTCTGCGAAACGCAGAAACGCAGCCCGTTGGTGCTAGTATGGAGTCAGGGGATGGATGAAGCGGAGAGCCCCGTTTGGAGTGAGGCTGCAAAGGGCATGCCAAAGGAAGTGTTTTGCTGTGCCAAGACTCGTGCTGCGCACGCTTTGTGCTTGGAGTGAGAAACAGGTTCCTTGGTGTTTTCTGCGAAACGCAGAAACGCAGCCCGTTGGTGCTAGTATGGAGTCAGGGGATGGATGAAGCGGAGAGCCCCGTTTGGAGTGAGGCTGCAAAGGGCATGCCAAAGGAAGTGTTTTGCTGTGCCAAGACTCGTGCTGCGCACGCTTTGTGCTTGGAGTGAGAAACAGGTTCCTTGGTGTTTTCTGCGAAACGCAGAAACGCAGCCCGTTGGTGCTAGTATGGAGTCAGGGGATGGATGAAGCGGAGAGCCCCGTTTGGAGTGAGGCTGCAAAGGGCATGCCAAAGGAAGTGTTTTGCTGTGCCAAGACTCGTGCTGCGCACGCTTTGTGCTTGGAGTGAGAAACAGGTTCCTTGGTGTTTTCTGCGAAACGCAGAAACGCAGCCCGTTGGTGCTAGTATGGAGTCAGGGGATGGATGAAGCGGAGAGCCCCGTTTGGAGTGAGGCTGCAAAGGGCATGCCAAAGGAAGTGTTTTGCTGTGCCAAGACTCGTGCTGCGCACGCTTTGTGCTTGGAGTGAGAAACAGGTTCCTTGGTGTTTTCTGCGAAACGCAGAAACGCAGCCCGTTGGTGCTAGTATGGAGTCAGGGGATGGATGAAGCGGAGAGCCCCGTTTGGAGTGAGGCTGCAAAGGGCATGCCAAAGGAAGTGTTTTGCTGTGCCAAGACTCGTGCTGCGCACGCTTTGTGCTTGGAGTGAGAAACAGGTTCCTTGGTGTTTTCTGCGAAACGCAGAAACGCAGCCGTTGGTGCTAGTATGGAGTCAGGGGATGGATGAAGCGGAGAGCCCCGTTTGGAGTGAGGCTGCAAAGGCACGCTTTGTGCTTGGAGTGAGAAACAGGTTCCTTGGTGTTTTCTGCGAAACGCTTTAGCAGCCCGTTGGTGCTAGTATGGAGTCAGGGGATGGATGAAGCGGAGAGCCCCGTTTGGAGTGAGGCTGCAAAGGGCATGCCAAAGGAAGTGTTTTGCTGTGCCAAGACTCGTGCTGCGCACGCTTTGTGCTTGGAGTGAGAAACAGGTTCCTTGGTGTTTTCTGCGAAACGCTTTAGCAGCCCGTTGGTGCTAGTATGGAGTCAGGGGATGGATGAAGCGGAGAGCCCCGTTTGGAGTGAGGCTGCAAAGGGCATGCCAAAGGAAGTGTTTTGCTGTGCCAAGACTCGTGCTGCGCACGCTTTGTGCTTGGAGTGAGAAACAGGTTCCTTGGTGTTTTCTGCGAAACGCTTTAGCAGCCCGTTGGTGCTAGTATGGAGTCAGGGGATGGATGAAGCGGAGAGCCCCGTTTGGAGTGAGGCTGCAAAGGGCATGCCAAAGGAAGTGTTTTGCTGTGCCAAGACTCGTGCTGCGCACGCTTTGTGCTTGGAGTGAGAAACAGGTTCCTTGGTGTTTTCTGCGAAACGCTTTAGCAGCCCGTTGGTGCTAGTATGGAGTCAGGGGATGGATGAAGCGGAGAGCCCCGTTTGGAGTGAGGCTGCAAAGGGCATGCCAAAGGAAGTGTTTTGCTGTGCCAAGACTCGTGCTGCGCACGCTTTGTGCTTGGAGTGAGAAACAGGTTCCTTGGTGTTTTCTGCGAAACGCTTTAGCAGCCCGTTGGTGCTAGTATGGAGTCAGGGGATGGATGAAGCGGAGAGCCCCGTTTGGAGTGAGGCTGCAAAGGGCATGCCAAAGGAAGTGTTTTGCTGTGCCAAGACTCGTGCTGCGCACGCTTTGTGCTTGGAGTGAGAAACAGGTTCCTTGGTGTTTTCTGCGAAACGCTTTAGCAGCCCGTTGGTGCTAGTATGGAGTCAGGGGATGGATGAAGCGGAGAGCCCCGTTTGGAGTGAGGCTGCAAAGGGCATGCCAAAGGAAGTGTTTTGCTGTGCCAAGACTCGTGCTGCGCACGCTTTGTGCTTGGAGTGAGAAACAGGTTCCTTGGTGTTTTCTGCGAAACGCTTTAGCAGCCCGTTGGTGCTAGTATGGAGTCAGGGGATGGATGAAGCGGAGAGCCCCGTTTGGAGTGAGGCTGCAAAGGGCATGCCAAAGGAAGTGTTTTGCTGTGCCAAGACTCGTGCTGCGCACGCTTTGTGCTTGGAGTGAGAAACAGGTTCCTTGGTGTTTTCTGCGAAACGCTTTAGCAGCCCGTTGGTGCTAGTATGGAGTCAGGGGATGGATGAAGCGGAGAGCCCCGTTTGGAGTGAGGCTGCAAAGGGCATGCCAAAGGAAGTGTTTTGCTGTGCCAAGACTCGTGCTGCGCACGCTTTGTGCTTGGAGTGAGAAACAGGTTCCTTGGTGTTTTCTGCGAAACGCTTTAGCAGCCCGTTGGTGCTAGTATGGAGTCAGGGGATGGATGAAGCGGAGAGCCCCGTTTGGAGTGAGGCTGCAAAGGGCATGCCAAAGGAAGTGTTTTGCTGTGCCAAGACTCGTGCTGCGCACGCTTTGTGCTTGGAGTGAGAAACAGGTTCCTTGGTGTTTTCTGCGAAACGCTTTAGCAGCCCGTTGGTGCTAGTATGGAGTCAGGGGATGGATGAAGCGGAGAGCCCCGTTTGGAGTGAGGCTGCAAAGGGCATGCCAAAGGAAGTGTTTTGCTGTGCCAAGACTCGTGCTGCGCACGCTTTGTGCTTGGAGTGAGAAACAGGTTCCTTGGTGTTTTCTGCGAAACGCTTTAGCAGCCCGTTGGTGCTAGTATGGAGTCAGGGGATGGATGAAGCGGAGAGCCCCGTTTGGAGTGAGGCTGCAAAGGGCATGCCAAAGGAAGTGTTTTGCTGTGCCAAGACTCGTGCTGCGCACGCTTTGTGCTTGGAGTGAGAAACAGGTTCCTTGGTGTTTTCTGCGAAACGCTTTAGCAGCCCGTTGGTGCTAGTATGGAGTCAGGGGATGGATGAAGCGGAGAGCCCCGTTTGGAGTGAGGCTGCAAAGGGCATGCCAAAGGAAGTGTTTTGCTGTGCCAAGACTCGTGCTGCGCACGCTTTGTGCTTGGAGTGAGAAACAGGTTCCTTGGTGTTTTCTGCGAAACGCTTTAGCAGCCCGTTGGTGCTAGTATGGAGTCAGGGGATGGATGAAGCGGAGAGCCCCGTTTGGAGTGAGGCTGCAAAGGGCATGCCAAAGGAAGTGTTTTGCTGTGCCAAGACTCGTGCTGCGCACGCTTTGTGCTTGGAGTGAGAAACAGGTTCCTTGGTGTTTTCTGCGAAACGCTTTAGCAGCCCGTTGGTGCTAGTATGGAGTCAGGGGATGGATGAAGCGGAGAGCCCCGTTTGGAGTGAGGCTGCAAAGGGCATGCCAAAGGAAGTGTTTTGCTGTGCCAAGACTCGTGCTGCGACACGCTTTGTGCTTGGAGTGAGAAACAGGTTCCTTGGTGTTTTCTGCGAAACGCTTTAGCAGCCCGTTGGTGCTAGTATGGAGTCAGGGGATGGATGAAGCGGAGAGCCCCGTTTGGAGTGAGGCTGCAAAGGGCATGCCAAAGGAAGTGTTTTGCTGTGCCAAGACTCGTGCTGCGCACGCTTTGTGCTTGGAGTGAGAAACAGGTTCCTTGGTGTTTTCTGCGAAACGCTTTAGCAGCCCGTTGGTGCTAGTATGGAGTCAGGGGATGGATGAAGCGGAGAGCCCCGTTTGGAGTGAGGCTGCAAAGGGCATGCCAAAGGAAGTGTTTTGCTGTGCCAAGACTCGTGCTGCGCACGCTTTGTGCTTGGAGTGAGAAACAGGTTCCTTGGTGTTTTCTGCGAAACGCTTTAGCAGCCCGTTGGTGCTAGTATGGAGTCAGGGGATGGATGAAGCGGAGAGCCCCGTTTGGAGTGAGGCTGCAAAGGGCATGCCAAAGGAAGTGTTTTGCTGTGCCAAGACTCGTGCTGCGCACGCTTTGTGCTTGGAGTGAGAAACAGGTTCCTTGGTGTTTTCTGCGAAACGCTTTAGCAGCCCGTTGGTGCTAGTATGGAGTCAGGGGATGGATGAAGCGGAGAGCCCCGTTTGGAGTGAGGCTGCAAAGGGCATGCCAAAGGAAGTGTTTTGCTGTGCCAAGACTCGTGCTGCGCACGCTTTGTGCTTGGAGTGAGAAACAGGTTCCTTGGTGTTTTCTGCGAAACGCTTTAGCAGCCCGTTGGTGCTAGTATGGAGTCAGGGGATGGATGAAGCGGAGAGCCCCGTTTGGAGTGAGGCTGCAAAGGGCATGCCAAAGGAAGTGTTTTGCTGTGCCAAGACTCGTGCTGCGCACGCTTTGTGCTTGGAGTGAGAAACAGGTTCCTTGGTGTTTTCTGCGAAACGCTTTAGCAGCCCGTTGGTGCTAGTATGGAGTCAGGGGATGGATGAAGCGGAGAGCCCCGTTTGGAGTGAGGCTGCAAAGGGCATGCCAAAGGAAGTGTTTTGCTGTGCCAAGACTCGTGCTGCGCACGCTTTGTGCTTGGAGTGAGAAACAGGTTCCTTGGTGTTTTCTGCGAAACGCTTTAGCAGCCCGTTGGTGCTAGTATGGAGTCAGGGGATGGATGAAGCGGAGAGCCCCGTTTGGAGTGAGGCTGCAAAGGGCATGCCAAAGGAAGTGTTTTGCTGTGCCAAGACTCGTGCTGCGCACGCTTTGTGCTTGGAGTGAGAAACAGGTTCCTTGGTGTTTTCTGCGAAACGCTTTAGCAGCCCGTTGGTGCTAGTATGGAGTCAGGGGATGGATGAAGCGGAGAGCCCCGTTTGGAGTGAGGCTGCAAAGGGCATGCCAAAGGAAGTGTTTTGCTGTGCCAAGACTCGTGCTGCGCACGCTTTGTGCTTGGAGTGAGAAACAGGTTCCTTGGTGTTTTCTGCGAAACGCTTTAGCAGCCCGTTGGTGCTAGTATGGAGTCAGGGGATGGATGAAGCGGAGAGCCCCGTTTGGAGTGAGGCTGCAAAGGGCATGCCAAAGGAAGTGTTTTGCTGTGCCAAGACTCGTGCTGCGCACGCTTTGTGCTTGGAGTGAGAAACAGGTTCCTTGGTGTTTTCTGCGAAACGCTTTAGCAGCCCGTTGGTGCTAGTATGGAGTCAGGGGATGGATGAAGCGGAGAGCCCCGTTTGGAGTGAGGCTGCAAAGGGCATGCCAAAGGAAGTGTTTTGCTGTGCCAAGACTCGTGCTGCGCACGCTTTGTGCTTGGAGTGAGAAACAGGTTCCTTGGTGTTTTCTGCGAAACGCTTTAGCAGCCCGTTGGTGCTAGTATGGAGTCAGGGGATGGATGAAGCGGAGAGCCCCGTTTGGAGTGAGGCTGCAAAGGGCATGCCAAAGGAAGTGTTTTGCTGTGCCAAGACTCGTGCTGCGCACGCTTTGTGCTTGGAGTGAGAAACAGGTTCCTTGGTGTTTTCTGCGAAACGCTTTAGCAGCCCGTTGGTGCTAGTATGGAGTCAGGGGATGGATGAAGCGGAGAGCCCCGTTTGGAGTGAGGCTGCAAAGGGCATGCCAAAGGAAGTGTTTTGCTGTGCCAAGACTCGTGCTGCGCACGCTTTGTGCTTGGAGTGAGAAACAGGTTCCTTGGTGTTTTCTGCGAAACGCTTTAGCAGCCCGTTGGTGCTAGTATGGAGTCAGGGGATGGATGAAGCGGAGAGCCCCGTTTGGAGTGAGGCTGCAAAGGGCATGCCAAAGGAAGTGTTTTGCTGTGCCAAGACTCGTGCTGCGCACGCTTTGTGCTTGGAGTGAGAAACAGGTTCCTTGGTGTTTTCTGCGAAACGCTTTAGCAGCCCGTTGGTGCTAGTATGGAGTCAGGGGATGGATGAAGCGGAGAGCCCCGTTTGGAGTGAGGCTGCAAAGGGCATGCCAAAGGAAGTGTTTTGCTGTGCCAAGACTCGTGCTGCGCACGCTTTGTGCTTGGAGTGAGAAACAGGTTCCTTGGTGTTTTCTGCGAAACGCTTTAGCAGCCCGTTGGTGCTAGTATGGAGTCAGGGGATGGATGAAGCGGAGAGCCCCGTTTGGAGTGAGACTGCAAAGGGCATGCCAAGAGAAGTGTTTTGCTGTGCCAAGACTCGTGCTGCGCACGCTTTGTGCTTGGAGTGAGAAACAGGTTCCTTGGTGTTTTCTGCGAAACGCTTTAGCAGCCCGTTGGTGCTAGTATGGAGTCAGGGGATGGATGAAGCGGAGAGCCCCGTTTGGAGTGAGGCTGCAAAGGGCATGCCAAAGGAAGTGTTTTGCTGTGCCAAGACTCGTGCTGCGCACGCTTTGTGGTTGGAGTGAGAAACAGGTTCCTTGGTGTTTTCTGCGAAACGCTTTAGCAGCCCGTTGGTGCTAGTATGGAGTCAGGGGATGGATGAAGCGGAGAGCCCCGTTTGGAGTGAGGCTGCAAAGGGCATGCCAAAGGAAGTGTTTTGCTGTGCCAAGACTCGTGCTGCGCACGCTTTGTGCTTGGAGTGAGAAACAGGTTCCTTGGTGTTTTCTGCGAAACGCTTTAGCAGCCCGTTGGTGCTAGTATGGAGTCAGGGGATGGATGAAGCGGAGAGCCCCGTTTGGAGTGAGGCTGCAAAGGGCATGCCAAGAGAAGTGTTTTGCTGTGCCAAGACTCGTGCTGCGCACGCTTTGTGCTTGGAGTGAGAAACAGGTTCCTTGGTGTTTTCTGCGAAACGCTTTAGCAGCCCGTTGGTGCTAGTATGGAGTCAGGGGATGGATGAAGCGGAGAGCCCCGTTTGGAGTGAGGCTGCAAAGGGCATGCCAAAGGAAGTGTTTTGCTGTGCCAAGACTCGTGCTGCGCACGCTTTGTGCTTGGAGTGAGAAACAGGTTCCTTGGTGTTTTCTGCGAAACGCTTTAGCAGCCCGTTGGTGCTAGTATGGAGTCAGGGGATGGATGAAGCGGAGAGCCCCGTTTGGAGTGAGGCTGCAAAGGGCATGCCAAGAGAAGTGTTTTGCTGTGCCAAGACTCGTGCTGCGCACGCTTTGTGCTTGGAGTGAGAAACAGGTTCCTTGGTGTTTTCTGCGAAACGCTTTAGCAGCCCGTTGGTGCTAGTATGGAGTCAGGGGATGGATGAAGCGGAGAACCCCGTTTGGAGTGAGGCTGCAAAGGGCATGCCAAGAGAAGTGTTTTGCTGTGCCAAGACTCGTGCTGCGCACGCTTTGTGCTTGGAGTGAGAAACAGGTTCCTTGGTGTTTTCTGCGAAACGCTTTAGCAGCCCGTTGGTGCTAGTATGGAGTCAGGGGATGGATGAAGCGGAGAGCCCCGTTTGGAGTGAGGCTGCAAAGGGCATGCCAAAGGAAGTGTTTTGCTGTGCCAAGACTCGTGCTGCGCACGCTTTGTGCTTGGAGTGAGAAACAGGTTCCTTGGTGTTTTCTGCGAAACGCTTTAGCAGCCCGTTGGTGCTAGTATGGAGTCAGGGGATGGATGAAGCGGAGAGCCCCGTTTGGAGTGAGGCTGCAAAGGGCATGCCAAAGGAAGTGTTTTGCTGTGCCAAGACTCGTGCTGCGCACGCTTTGTGCTTGGAGTGAGAAACAGGTTCCTTGGTGTTTTCTGCGAAACGCTTTAGCAGCCCGTTGGTGCTAGTATGGAGTCAGGGGATGGATGAAGCGGAGAGCCCCGTTTGGAGTGAGGCTGCAAAGGGCATGCCAAAGGAAGTGTTTTGCTGTGCCAAGACTCGTGCTGCGCACGCTTTGTGCTTGGAGTGAGAAACAGGTTCCTTGGTGTTTTCTGCGAAACGCTTTAGCAGCCCGTTGGTGCTAGTATGGAGTCAGGGGATGGATGAAGCGGAGAGCCCCGTTTGGAGTGAGGCTGCAAAGGGCATGCCAAAGGAAGTGTTTTGCTGTGCCAAGACTCGTGCTGCGCACGCTTTGTGCTTGGAGTGAGAAACAGGTTCCTTGGTGTTTTCTGCGAAACGCTTTAGCAGCCCGTTGGTGCTAGTATGGAGTCAGGGGATGGATGAAGCGGAGAGCCCCGTTTGGAGTGAGGCTGCAAAGGGCATGCCAAAGGAAGTGTTTTGCTGTGCCAAGACTCGTGCTGCGCACGCTTTGTGCTTGGAGTGAGAAACAGGTTCCTTGGTGTTTTCTGCGAAACGCTTTAGCAGCCCGTTGGTGCTAGTATGGAGTCAGGGGATGGATGAAGCGGAGAGCCCCGTTTGGAGTGAGACTGCAAAGGGCATGCCAAGAGAAGTGTTTTGCTGTGCCAAGACTCGTGCTGCGCACGCTTTGTGCTTGGAGTGAGAAACAGGTTCCTTGGTGTTTTCTGCGAAACGCTTTAGCAGCCCGTTGGTGCTAGTATGGAGTCAGGGGATGGATGAAGCGGAGAGCCCCGTTTGGAGTGAGGCTGCAAAGGGCATGCCAAAGGAAGTGTTTTGCTGTGCCAAGACTCGTGCTGCGCACGCTTTGTGCTTGGAGTGAGAAACAGGTTCCTTGGTGTTTTCTGCGAAACGCTTTAGCAGCCCGTTGGTGCTAGTATGGAGTCAGGGGATGGATGAAGCGGAGAGCCCCGTTTGGAGTGAGGCTGCAAAGGGCATGCCAAAGGAAGTGTTTTGCTGTGCCAAGACTCGTGCTGCGCACGCTTTGTGCTTGGAGTGAGAAACAGGTTCCTTGGTGTTTTCTGCGAAACGCTTTAGCAGCCCGTTGGTGCTAGTATGGAGTCAGGGGATGGATGAAGCGGAGAGCCCCGTTTGGAGTGAGGCTGCAAAGGGCATGCCAAAGGAAGTGTTTTGCTGTGCCAAGACTCGTGCTGCGCACGCTTTGTGCTTGGAGTGAGAAACAGGTTCCTTGGTGTTTTCTGCGAAACGCTTTAGCAGCCCGTTGGTGCTAGTATGGAGTCAGGGGATGGATGAAGCGGAGAGCCCCGTTTGGAGTGAGGCTGCAAAGGGCATGCCAAAGGAAGTGTTTTGCTGTGCCAAGACTCGTGCTGCGCACGCTTTGTGCTTGGAGTGAGAAACAGGTTCCTTGGTGTTTTCTGCGAAACGCTTTAGCAGCCCGTTGGTGCTAGTATGGAGTCAGGGGATGGATGAAGCGGAGAGCCCCGTTTGGAGTGAGGCTGCAAAGGGCATGCCAAAGGAAGTGTTTTGCTGTGCCAAGACTCGTGCTGCGCACGCTTTGTGCTTGGAGTGAGAAACAGGTTCCTTGGTGTTTTCTGCGAAACGCTTTAGCAGCCCGTTGGTGCTAGTATGGAGTCAGGGGATGGATGAAGCGGAGAGCCCCGTTTGGAGTGAGGCTGCAAAGGGCATGCCAAAGGAAGTGTTTTGCTGTGCCAAGACTCGTGCTGCGCACGCTTTGTGCTTGGAGTGAGAAACAGGTTCCTTGGTGTTTTCTGCGAAACGCTTTAGCAGCCCGTTGGTGCTAGTATGGAGTCAGGGGATGGATGAAGCGGAGAGCCCCGTTTGGAGTGAGGCTGCAAAGGGCATGCCAAAGGAAGTGTTTTGCTGTGCCAAGACTCGTGCTGCGCACGCTTTGTGCTTGGAGTGAGAAACAGGTTCCTTGGTGTTTTCTGCGAAACGCTTTAGCAGCCCGTTGGTGCTAGTATGGAGTCAGGGGATGGATGAAGCGGAGAGCCCCGTTTGGAGTGAGGCTGCAAAGGGCATGCCAAAGGAAGTGTTTTGCTGTGCCAAGACTCGTGCTGCGCACGCTTTGTGCTTGGAGTGAGAAACAGGTTCCTTGGTGTTTTCTGCGAAACGCTTTAGCAGCCCGTTGGTGCTAGTATGGAGTCAGGGGATGGATGAAGCGGAGAGCCCCGTTTGGAGTGAGGCTGCAAAGGGCATGCCAAAGGAAGTGTTTTGCTGTGCCAAGACTCGTGCTGCGCACGCTTTGTGCTTGGAGTGAGAAACAGGTTCCTTGGTGTTTTCTGCGAAACGCTTTAGCAGCCCGTTGGTGCTAGTATGGAGTCAGGGGATGGATGAAGCGGAGAGCCCCGTTTGGAGTGAGGCTGCAAAGGGCATGCCAAAGGAAGTGTTTTGCTGTGCCAAGACTCGTGCTGCGCACGCTTTGTGCTTGGAGTGAGAAACAGGTTCCTTGGTGTTTTCTGCGAAACGCTTTAGCAGCCCGTTGGTGCTAGTATGGAGTCAGGGGATGGATGAAGCGGAGAGCCCCGTTTGGAGTGAGGCTGCAAAGGGCATGCCAAAGGAAGTGTTTTGCTGTGCCAAGACTCGTGCTGCGCACGCTTTGTGCTTGGAGTGAGAAACAGGTTCCTTGGTGTTTTCTGCGAAACGCTTTAGCAGCCCGTTGGTGCTAGTATGGAGTCAGGGGATGGATGAAGCGGAGAGCCCCGTTTGGAGTGAGGCTGCAAAGGGCATGCCAAAGGAAGTGTTTTGCTGTGCCAAGACTCGTGCTGCGCACGCTTTGTGCTTGGAGTGAGAAACAGGTTCCTTGGTGTTTTCTGCGAAACGCTTTAGCAGCCCGTTGGTGCTAGTATGGAGTCAGGGGATGGATGAAGCGGAGAGCCCCGTTTGGAGTGAGGCTGCAAAGGGCATGCCAAAGGAAGTGTTTTGCTGTGCCAAGACTCGTGCTGCGCACGCTTTGTGCTTGGAGTGAGAAACAGGTTCCTTGGTGTTTTCTGCGAAACGCTTTAGCAGCCCGTTGGTGCTAGTATGGAGTCAGGGGATGGATGAAGCGGAGAGCCCCGTTTGGAGTGAGGCTGCAAAGGGCATGCCAAAGGAAGTGTTTTGCTGTGCCAAGACTCGTGCTGCGCACGCTTTGTGCTTGGAGTGAGAAACAGGTTCCTTGGTGTTTTCTGCGAAACGCTTTAGCAGCCCGTTGGTGCTAGTATGGAGTCAGGGGATGGATGAAGCGGAGAGCCCCGTTTGGAGTGAGGCTGCAAAGGGCATGCCAAAGGAAGTGTTTTGCTGTGCCAAGACTCGTGCTGCGCACGCTTTGTGCTTGGAGTGAGAAACAGGTTCCTTGGTGTTTTCTGCGAAACGCTTTAGCAGCCCGTTGGTGCTAGTATGGAGTCAGGGGATGGATGAAGCGGAGAGCCCCGTTTGGAGTGAGGCTGCAAAGGGCATGCCAAAGGAAGTGTTTTGCTGTGCCAAGACTCGTGCTGCGCACGCTTTGTGCTTGGAGTGAGAAACAGGTTCCTTGGTGTTTTCTGCGAAACGCTTTAGCAGCCCGTTGGTGCTAGTATGGAGTCAGGGGATGGATGAAGCGGAGAGCCCCGTTTGGAGTGAGGCTGCAAAGGGCATGCCAAAGGAAGTGTTTTGCTGTGCCAAGACTCGTGCTGCGCACGCTTTGTGCTTGGAGTGAGAAACAGGTTCCTTGGTGTTTTCTGCGAAACGCTTTAGCAGCCCGTTGGTGCTAGTATGGAGTCAGGGGATGGATGAAGCGGAGAGCCCCGTTTGGAGTGAGGCTGCAAAGGGCATGCCAAAGGAAGTGTTTTGCTGTGCCAAGACTCGTGCTGCGCACGCTTTGTGCTTGGAGTGAGAAACAGGTTCCTTGGTGTTTTCTGCGAAACGCTTTAGCAGCCCGTTGGTGCTAGTATGGAGTCAGGGGATGGATGAAGCGGAGAGCCCCGTTTGGAGTGAGGCTGCAAAGGGCATGCCAAAGGAAGTGTTTTGCTGTGCCAAGACTCGTGCTGCGCACGCTTTGTGCTTGGAGTGAGAAACAGGTTCCTTGGTGTTTTCTGCGAAACGCTTTAGCAGCCCGTTGGTGCTAGTATGGAGTCAGGGGATGGATGAAGCGGAGAGCCCCGTTTGGAGTGAGGCTGCAAAGGGCATGCCAAAGGAAGTGTTTTGCTGTGCCAAGACTCGTGCTGCGCACGCTTTGTGCTTGGAGTGAGAAACAGGTTCCTTGGTGTTTTCTGCGAAACGCTTTAGCAGCCCGTTGGTGCTAGTATGGAGTCAGGGGATGGATGAAGCGGAGAGCCCCGTTTGGAGTGAGGCTGCAAAGGGCATGCCAAAGGAAGTGTTTTGCTGTGCCAAGACTCGTGCTGCGCACGCTTTGTGCTTGGAGTGAGAAACAGGTTCCTTGGTGTTTTCTGCGAAACGCTTTAGCAGCCCGTTGGTGCTAGTATGGAGTCAGGGGATGGATGAAGCGGAGAGCCCCGTTTGGAGTGAGGCTGCAAAGGGCATGCCAAAGGAAGTGTTTTGCTGTGCCAAGACTCGTGCTGCGCACGCTTTGTGCTTGGAGTGAGAAACAGGTTCCTTGGTGTTTTCTGCGAAACGCTTTAGCAGCCCGTTGGTGCTAGTATGGAGTCAGGGGATGGATGAAGCGGAGAGCCCCGTTTGGAGTGAGGCTGCAAAGGGCATGCCAAAGGAAGTGTTTTGCTGTGCCAAGACTCGTGCTGCGCACGCTTTGTGCTTGGAGTGAGAAACAGGTTCCTTGGTGTTTTCTGCGAAACGCTTTAGCAGCCCGTTGGTGCTAGTATGGAGTCAGGGGATGGATGAAGCGGAGAGCCCCGTTTGGAGTGAGGCTGCAAAGGGCATGCCAAAGGAAGTGTTTTGCTGTGCCAAGACTCGTGCTGCGCACGCTTTGTGCTTGGAGTGAGAAACAGGTTCCTTGGTGTTTTCTGCGAAACGCTTTAGCAGCCCGTTGGTGCTAGTATGGAGTCAGGGGATGGATGAAGCGGAGAGCCCCGTTTGGAGTGAGGCTGCAAAGGGCATGCCAAAGGAAGTGTTTTGCTGTGCCAAGACTCGTGCTGCGCACGCTTTGTGCTTGGAGTGAGAAACAGGTTCCTTGGTGTTTTCTGCGAAACGCTTTAGCAGCCCGTTGGTGCTAGTATGGAGTCAGGGGATGGATGAAGCGGAGAGCCCCGTTTGGAGTGAGGCTGCAAAGGGCATGCCAAAGGAAGTGTTTTGCTGTGCCAAGACTCGTGCTGCGCACGCTTTGTGCTTGGAGTGAGAAACAGGTTCCTTGGTGTTTTCTGCGAAACGCTTTAGCAGCCCGTTGGTGCTAGTATGGAGTCAGGGGATGGATGAAGCGGAGAGCCCCGTTTGGAGTGAGGCTGCAAAGGGCATGCCAAAGGAAGTGTTTTGCTGTGCCAAGACTCGTGCTGCGCACGCTTTGTGCTTGGAGTGAGAAACAGGTTCCTTGGTGTTTTCTGCGAAACGCTTTAGCAGCCCGTTGGTGCTAGTATGGAGTCAGGGGATGGATGAAGCGGAGAGCCCCGTTTGGAGTGAGGCTGCAAAGGGCATGCCAAGAGAAGTGTTTTGCTGTGCCAAGACTCGTGCTGTGCACGCTTTGTGCTTGGAGTGAGAAACAGGTTCCTTGGTGTTTTCTGCGAAACGCTTTAGCAGCCCGTTGGTGCTAGTATGGAGTCAGGGGATGGATGAAGCGGAGAGCCCCGTTTGGAGTGAGGCTGCAAAGGGCATGCCAAAGGAAGTGTTTTGCTGTGCCAAGACTCGTGCTGCGCACGCTTTGTGCTTGGAGTGAGAAACAGGTTCCTTGGTGTTTTCTGCGAAACGCTTTAGCAGCCCGTTGGTGCTAGTATGGAGTCAGGGGATGGATGAAGCGGAGAGCCCCGTTTGGAGTGAGGCTGCAAAGGGCATGCCAAAGGAAGTGTTTTGCTGTGCCAAGACTCGTGCTGCGCACGCTTTGTGCTTGGAGTGAGAAACAGGTTCCTTGGTGTTTTCTGCGAAACGCTTTAGCAGCCCGTTGGTGCTAGTATGGAGTCAGGGGATGGATGAAGCGGAGAGCCCCGTTTGGAGTGAGGCTGCAAAGGGCATGCCAAAGGAAGTGTTTTGCTGTGCCAAGACTCGTGCTGCGCACGCTTTGTGCTTGGAGTGAGAAACAGGTTCCTTGGTGTTTTCTGCGAAACGCTTTAGCAGCCCGTTGGTGCTAGTATGGAGTCAGGGGATGGATGAAGCGGAGAGCCCCGTTTGGAGTGAGGCTGCAAAGGGCATGCCAAAGGAAGTGTTTTGCTGTGCCAAGACTCGTGCTGCGCACGCTTTGTGCTTGGAGTGAGAAACAGGTTCCTTGGTGTTTTCTGCGAAACGCTTTAGCAGCCCGTTGGTGCTAGTATGGAGTCAGGGGATGGATGAAGCGGAGAGCCCCGTTTGGAGTGAGGCTGCAAAGGGCATGCCAAAGGAAGTGTTTTGCTGTGCCAAGACTCGTGCTGCGCACGCTTTGTGCTTGGAGTGAGAAACAGGTTCCTTGGTGTTTTCTGCGAAACGCTTTAGCAGCCCGTTGGTGCTAGTATGGAGTCAGGGGATGGATGAAGCGGAGAGCCCCGTTTGGAGTGAGGCTGCAAAGGGCATGCCAAAGGAAGTGTTTTGCTGTGCCAAGACTCGTGCTGCGCACGCTTTGTGCTTGGAGTGAGAAACAGGTTCCTTGGTGTTTTCTGCGAAACGCTTTAGCAGCCCGTTGGTGCTAGTATGGAGTCAGGGGATGGATGAAGCGGAGAGCCCCGTTTGGAGTGAGGCTGCAAAGGGCATGCCAAAGGAAGTGTTTTGCTGTGCCAAGACTCGTGCTGCGCACGCTTTGTGCTTGGAGTGAGAAACAGGTTCCTTGGTGTTTTCTGCGAAACGCTTTAGCAGCCCGTTGGTGCTAGTATGGAGTCAGGGGATGGATGAAGCGGAGAGCCCCGTTTGGAGTGAGGCTGCAAAGGGCATGCCAAAGGAAGTGTTTTGCTGTGCCAAGACTCGTGCTGCGCACGCTTTGTGCTTGGAGTGAGAAACAGGTTCCTTGGTGTTTTCTGCGAAACGCTTTAGCAGCCCGTTGGTGCTAGTATGGAGTCAGGGGATGGATGAAGCGGAGAGCCCCGTTTGGAGTGAGGCTGCAAAGGGCATGCCAAAGGAAGTGTTTTGCTGTGCCAAGACTCGTGCTGCGCACGCTTTGTGCTTGGAGTGAGAAACAGGTTCCTTGGTGTTTTCTGCGAAACGCTTTAGCAGCCCGTTGGTGCTAGTATGGAGTCAGGGGATGGATGAAGCGGAGAGCCCCGTTTGGAGTGAGGCTGCAAAGGGCATGCCAAAGGAAGTGTTTTGCTGTGCCAAGACTCGTGCTGCGCACGCTTTGTGCTTGGAGTGAGAAACAGGTTCCTTGGTGTTTTCTGCGAAACGCTTTAGCAGCCCGTTGGTGCTAGTATGGAGTCAGGGGATGGATGAAGCGGAGAGCCCCGTTTGGAGTGAGGCTGCAAAGGGCATGCCAAAGGAAGTGTTTTGCTGTGCCAAGACTCGTGCTGCGCACGCTTTGTGCTTGGAGTGAGAAACAGGTTCCTTGGTGTTTTCTGCGAAACGCTTTAGCAGCCCGTTGGTGCTAGTATGGAGTCAGGGGATGGATGAAGCGGAGAGCCCCGTTTGGAGTGAGGCTGCAAAGGGCATGCCAAAGGAAGTGTTTTGCTGTGCCAAGACTCGTGCTGCGCACGCTTTGTGCTTGGAGTGAGAAACAGGTTCCTTGGTGTTTTCTGCGAAACGCTTTAGCAGCCCGTTGGTGCTAGTATGGAGTCAGGGGATGGATGAAGCGGAGAGCCCCGTTTGGAGTGAGGCTGCAAAGGGCATGCCAAAGGAAGTGTTTTGCTGTGCCAAGACTCGTGCTGCGCACGCTTTGTGCTTGGAGTGAGAAACAGGTTCCTTGGTGTTTTCTGCGAAACGCTTTAGCAGCCCGTTGGTGCTAGTATGGAGTCAGGGGATGGATGAAGCGGAGAGCCCCGTTTGGAGTGAGGCTGCAAAGGGCATGCCAAAGGAAGTGTTTTGCTGTGCCAAGACTCGTGCTGCGCACGCTTTGTGCTTGGAGTGAGAAACAGGTTCCTTGGTGTTTTCTGCGAAACGCTTTAGCAGCCCGTTGGTGCTAGTATGGAGTCAGGGGATGGATGAAGCGGAGAGCCCCGTTTGGAGTGAGGCTGCAAAGGGCATGCCAAAGGAAGTGTTTTGCTGTGCCAAGACTCGTGCTGCGCACGCTTTGTGCTTGGAGTGAGAAACAGGTTCCTTGGTGTTTTCTGCGAAACGCTTTAGCAGCCCGTTGGTGCTAGTATGGAGTCAGGGGATGGATGAAGCGGAGAGCCCCGTTTGGAGTGAGGCTGCAAAGGGCATGCCAAAGGAAGTGTTTTGCTGTGCCAAGACTCGTGCTGCGCACGCTTTGTGCTTGGAGTGAGAAACAGGTTCCTTGGTGTTTTCTGCGAAACGCTTTAGCAGCCCGTTGGTGCTAGTATGGAGTCAGGGGATGGATGAAGCGGAGAGCCCCGTTTGGAGTGAGGCTGCAAAGGGCATGCCAAAGGAAGTGTTTTGCTGTGCCAAGACTCGTGCTGCGCACGCTTTGTGCTTGGAGTGAGAAACAGGTTCCTTGGTGTTTTCTGCGAAACGCTTTAGCAGCCCGTTGGTGCTAGTATGGAGTCAGGGGATGGATGAAGCGGAGAGCCCCGTTTGGAGTGAGGCTGCAAAGGGCATGCCAAAGGAAGTGTTTTGCTGTGCCAAGACTCGTGCTGCGCACGCTTTGTGCTTGGAGTGAGAAACAGGTTCCTTGGTGTTTTCTGCGAAACGCTTTAGCAGCCCGTTGGTGCTAGTATGGAGTCAGGGGATGGATGAAGCGGAGAGCCCCGTTTGGAGTGAGGCTGCAAAGGGCATGCCAAAGGAAGTGTTTTGCTGTGCCAAGACTCGTGCTGCGCACGCTTTGTGCTTGGAGTGAGAAACAGGTTCCTTGGTGTTTTCTGCGAAACGCTTTAGCAGCCCGTTGGTGCTAGTATGGAGTCAGGGGATGGATGAAGCGGAGAGCCCCGTTTGGAGTGAGGCTGCAAAGGGCATGCCAAAGGAAGTGTTTTGCTGTGCCAAGACTCGTGCTGCGCACGCTTTGTGCTTGGAGTGAGAAACAGGTTCCTTGGTGTTTTCTGCGAAACGCTTTAGCAGCCCGTTGGTGCTAGTATGGAGTCAGGGGATGGATGAAGCGGAGAGCCCCGTTTGGAGTGAGGCTGCAAAGGGCATGCCAAAGGAAGTGTTTTGCTGTGCCAAGACTCGTGCTGCGCACGCTTTGTGCTTGGAGTGAGAAACAGGTTCCTTGGTGTTTTCTGCGAAACGCTTTAGCAGCCCGTTGGTGCTAGTATGGAGTCAGGGGATGGATGAAGCGGAGAGCCCCGTTTGGAGTGAGGCTGCAAAGGGCATGCCAAAGGAAGTGTTTTGCTGTGCCAAGACTCGTGCTGCGCACGCTTTGTGCTTGGAGTGAGAAACAGGTTCCTTGGTGTTTTCTGCGAAACGCTTTAGCAGCCCGTTGGTGCTAGTATGGAGTCAGGGGATGGATGAAGCGGAGAGCCCCGTTTGGAGTGAGGCTGCAAAGGGCATGCCAAAGGAAGTGTTTTGCTGTGCCAAGACTCGTGCTGCGCACGCTTTGTGCTTGGAGTGAGAAACAGGTTCCTTGGTGTTTTCTGCGAAACGCTTTAGCAGCCCGTTGGTGCTAGTATGGAGTCAGGGGATGGATGAAGCGGAGAGCCCCGTTTGGAGTGAGGCTGCAAAGGGCATGCCAAAGGAAGTGTTTTGCTGTGCCAAGACTCGTGCTGCGCACGCTTTGTGCTTGGAGTGAGAAACAGGTTCCTTGGTGTTTTCTGCGAAACGCTTTAGCAGCCCGTTGGTGCTAGTATGGAGTCAGGGGATGGATGAAGCGGAGAGCCCCGTTTGGAGTGAGGCTGCAAAGGGCATGCCAAAGGAAGTGTTTTGCTGTGCCAAGACTCGTGCTGCGCACGCTTTGTGCTTGGAGTGAGAAACAGGTTCCTTGGTGTTTTCTGCGAAACGCTTTAGCAGCCCGTTGGTGCTAGTATGGAGTCAGGGGATGGATGAAGCGGAGAGCCCCGTTTGGAGTGAGGCTGCAAAGGGCATGCCAAAGGAAGTGTTTTGCTGTGCCAAGACTCGTGCTGCGCACGCTTTGTGCTTGGAGTGAGAAACAGGTTCCTTGGTGTTTTCTGCGAAACGCTTTAGCAGCCCGTTGGTGCTAGTATGGAGTCAGGGGATGGATGAAGCGGAGAGCCCCGTTTGGAGTGAGGCTGCAAAGGGCATGCCAAAGGAAGTGTTTTGCTGTGCCAAGACTCGTGCTGCGCACGCTTTGTGCTTGGAGTGAGAAACAGGTTCCTTGGTGTTTTCTGCGAAACGCTTTAGCAGCCCGTTGGTGCTAGTATGGAGTCAGGGGATGGATGAAGCGGAGAGCCCCGTTTGGAGTGAGGCTGCAAAGGGCATGCCAAAGGAAGTGTTTTGCTGTGCCAAGACTCGTGCTGCGCACGCTTTGTGCTTGGAGTGAGAAACAGGTTCCTTGGTGTTTTCTGCGAAACGCTTTAGCAGCCCGTTGGTGCTAGTATGGAGTCAGGGGATGGATGAAGCGGAGAGCCCCGTTTGGAGTGAGGCTGCAAAGGGCATGCCAAAGGAAGTGTTTTGCTGTGCCAAGACTCGTGCTGCGCACGCTTTGTGCTTGGAGTGAGAAACAGGTTCCTTGGTGTTTTCTGCGAAACGCTTTAGCAGCCCGTTGGTGCTAGTATGGAGTCAGGGGATGGATGAAGCGGAGAGCCCCGTTTGGAGTGAGGCTGCAAAGGGCATGCCAAAGGAAGTGTTTTGCTGTGCCAAGACTCGTGCTGCGCACGCTTTGTGCTTGGAGTGAGAAACAGGTTCCTTGGTGTTTTCTGCGAAACGCTTTAGCAGCCCGTTGGTGCTAGTATGGAGTCAGGGGATGGATGAAGCGGAGAGCCCCGTTTGGAGTGAGGCTGCAAAGGGCATGCCAAAGGAAGTGTTTTGCTGTGCCAAGACTCGTGCTGCGCACGCTTTGTGCTTGGAGTGAGAAACAGGTTCCTTGGTGTTTTCTGCGAAACGCTTTAGCAGCCCGTTGGTGCTAGTATGGAGTCAGGGGATGGATGAAGCGGAGAGCCCCGTTTGGAGTGAGGCTGCAAAGGGCATGCCAAAGGAAGTGTTTTGCTGTGCCAAGACTCGTGCTGCGCACGCTTTGTGCTTGGAGTGAGAAACAGGTTCCTTGGTGTTTTCTGCGAAACGCTTTAGCAGCCCGTTGGTGCTAGTATGGAGTCAGGGGATGGATGAAGCGGAGAGCCCCGTTTGGAGTGAGGCTGCAAAGGGCATGCCAAAGGAAGTGTTTTGCTGTGCCAAGACTCGTGCTGCGCACGCTTTGTGCTTGGAGTGAGAAACAGGTTCCTTGGTGTTTTCTGCGAAACGCTTTAGCAGCCCGTTGGTGCTAGTATGGAGTCAGGGGATGGATGAAGCGGAGAGCCCCGTTTGGAGTGAGGCTGCAAAGGGCATGCCAAAGGAAGTGTTTTGCTGTGCCAAGACTCGTGCTGCGCACGCTTTGTGCTTGGAGTGAGAAACAGGTTCCTTGGTGTTTTCTGCGAAACGCTTTAGCAGCCCGTTGGTGCTAGTATGGAGTCAGGGGATGGATGAAGCGGAGAGCCCCGTTTGGAGTGAGGCTGCAAAGGGCATGCCAAAGGAAGTGTTTTGCTGTGCCAAGACTCGTGCTGCGCACGCTTTGTGCTTGGAGTGAGAAACAGGTTCCTTGGTGTTTTCTGCGAAACGCTTTAGCAGCCCGTTGGTGCTAGTATGGAGTCAGGGGATGGATGAAGCGGAGAGCCCCGTTTGGAGTGAGGCTGCAAAGGGCATGCCAAAGGAAGTGTTTTGCTGTGCCAAGACTCGTGCTGCGCACGCTTTGTGCTTGGAGTGAGAAACAGGTTCCTTGGTGTTTTCTGCGAAACGCTTTAGCAGCCCGTTGGTGCTAGTATGGAGTCAGGGGATGGATGAAGCGGAGAGCCCCGTTTGGAGTGAGGCTGCAAAGGGCATGCCAAAGGAAGTGTTTTGCTGTGCCAAGACTCGTGCTGCGCACGCTTTGTGCTTGGAGTGAGAAACAGGTTCCTTGGTGTTTTCTGCGAAACGCTTTAGCAGCCCGTTGGTGCTAGTATGGAGTCAGGGGATGGATGAAGCGGAGAGCCCCGTTTGGAGTGAGGCTGCAAAGGGCATGCCAAAGGAAGTGTTTTGCTGTGCCAAGACTCGTGCTGCGCACGCTTTGTGCTTGGAGTGAGAAACAGGTTCCTTGGTGTTTTCTGCGAAACGCTTTAGCAGCCCGTTGGTGCTAGTATGGAGTCAGGGGATGGATGAAGCGGAGAGCCCCGTTTGGAGTGAGGCTGCAAAGGGCATGCCAAAGGAAGTGTTTTGCTGTGCCAAGACTCGTGCTGCGCACGCTTTGTGCTTGGAGTGAGAAACAGGTTCCTTGGTGTTTTCTGCGAAACGCTTTAGCAGCCCGTTGGTGCTAGTATGGAGTCAGGGGATGGATGAAGCGGAGAGCCCCGTTTGGAGTGAGGCTGCAAAGGGCATGCCAAAGGAAGTGTTTTGCTGTGCCAAGACTCGTGCTGCGCACGCTTTGTGCTTGGAGTGAGAAACAGGTTCCTTGGTGTTTTCTGCGAAACGCTTTAGCAGCCCGTTGGTGCTAGTATGGAGTCAGGGGATGGATGAAGCGGAGAGCCCCGTTTGGAGTGAGGCTGCAAAGGGCATGCCAAAGGAAGTGTTTTGCTGTGCCAAGACTCGTGCTGCGCACGCTTTGTGCTTGGAGTGAGAAACAGGTTCCTTGGTGTTTTCTGCGAAACGCTTTAGCAGCCCGTTGGTGCTAGTATGGAGTCAGGGGATGGATGAAGCGGAGAGCCCCGTTTGGAGTGAGGCTGCAAAGGGCATGCCAAAGGAAGTGTTTTGCTGTGCCAAGACTCGTGCTGCGCACGCTTTGTGCTTGGAGTGAGAAACAGGTTCCTTGGTGTTTTCTGCGAAACGCTTTAGCAGCCCGTTGGTGCTAGTATGGAGTCAGGGGATGGATGAAGCGGAGAGCCCCGTTTGGAGTGAGGCTGCAAAGGGCATGCCAAAGGAAGTGTTTTGCTGTGCCAAGACTCGTGCTGCGCACGCTTTGTGCTTGGAGTGAGAAACAGGTTCCTTGGTGTTTTCTGCGAAACGCTTTAGCAGCCCGTTGGTGCTAGTATGGAGTCAGGGGATGGATGAAGCGGAGAGCCCCGTTTGGAGTGAGGCTGCAAAGGGCATGCCAAAGGAAGTGTTTTGCTGTGCCAAGACTCGTGCTGCGCACGCTTTGTGCTTGGAGTGAGAAACAGGTTCCTTGGTGTTTTCTGCGAAACGCTTTAGCAGCCCGTTGGTGCTAGTATGGAGTCAGGGGATGGATGAAGCGGAGAGCCCCGTTTGGAGTGAGGCTGCAAAGGGCATGCCAAAGGAAGTGTTTTGCTGTGCCAAGACTCGTGCTGCGCACGCTTTGTGCTTGGAGTGAGAAACAGGTTCCTTGGTGTTTTCTGCGAAACGCTTTAGCAGCCCGTTGGTGCTAGTATGGAGTCAGGGGATGGATGAAGCGGAGAGCCCCGTTTGGAGTGAGGCTGCAAAGGGCATGCCAAAGGAAGTGTTTTGCTGTGCCAAGACTCGTGCTGCGCACGCTTTGTGCTTGGAGTGAGAAACAGGTTCCTTGGTGTTTTCTGCGAAACGCTTTAGCAGCCCGTTGGTGCTAGTATGGAGTCAGGGGATGGATGAAGCGGAGAGCCCCGTTTGGAGTGAGGCTGCAAAGGGCATGCCAAAGGAAGTGTTTTGCTGTGCCAAGACTCGTGCTGCGCACGCTTTGTGCTTGGAGTGAGAAACAGGTTCCTTGGTGTTTTCTGCGAAACGCTTTAGCAGCCCGTTGGTGCTAGTATGGAGTCAGGGGATGGATGAAGCGGAGAGCCCCGTTTGGAGTGAGGCTGCAAAGGGCATGCCAAAGGAAGTGTTTTGCTGTGCCAAGACTCGTGCTGCGCACGCTTTGTGCTTGGAGTGAGAAACAGGTTCCTTGGTGTTTTCTGCGAAACGCTTTAGCAGCCCGTTGGTGCTAGTATGGAGTCAGGGGATGGATGAAGCGGAGAGCCCCGTTTGGAGTGAGGCTGCAAAGGGCATGCCAAAGGAAGTGTTTTGCTGTGCCAAGACTCGTGCTGCGCACGCTTTGTGCTTGGAGTGAGAAACAGGTTCCTTGGTGTTTTCTGCGAAACGCTTTAGCAGCCCGTTGGTGCTAGTATGGAGTCAGGGGATGGATGAAGCGGAGAGCCCCGTTTGGAGTGAGGCTGCAAAGGGCATGCCAAAGGAAGTGTTTTGCTGTGCCAAGACTCGTGCTGCGCACGCTTTGTGCTTGGAGTGAGAAACAGGTTCCTTGGTGTTTTCTGCGAAACGCTTTAGCAGCCCGTTGGTGCTAGTATGGAGTCAGGGGATGGATGAAGCGGAGAGCCCCGTTTGGAGTGAGGCTGCAAAGGGCATGCCAAAGGAAGTGTTTTGCTGTGCCAAGACTCGTGCTGCGCACGCTTTGTGCTTGGAGTGAGAAACAGGTTCCTTGGTGTTTTCTGCGAAACGCTTTAGCAGCCCGTTGGTGCTAGTATGGAGTCAGGGGATGGATGAAGCGGAGAGCCCCGTTTGGAGTGAGGCTGCAAAGGGCATGCCAAAGGAAGTGTTTTGCTGTGCCAAGACTCGTGCTGCGCACGCTTTGTGCTTGGAGTGAGAAACAGGTTCCTTGGTGTTTTCTGCGAAACGCTTTAGCAGCCCGTTGGTGCTAGTATGGAGTCAGGGGATGGATGAAGCGGAGAGCCCCGTTTGGAGTGAGGCTGCAAAGGGCATGCCAAAGGAAGTGTTTTGCTGTGCCAAGACTCGTGCTGCGCACGCTTTGTGCTTGGAGTGAGAAACAGGTTCCTTGGTGTTTTCTGCGAAACGCTTTAGCAGCCCGTTGGTGCTAGTATGGAGTCAGGGGATGGATGAAGCGGAGAGCCCCGTTTGGAGTGAGGCTGCAAAGGGCATGCCAAAGGAAGTGTTTTGCTGTGCCAAGACTCGTGCTGCGCACGCTTTGTGCTTGGAGTGAGAAACAGGTTCCTTGGTGTTTTCTGCGAAACGCTTTAGCAGCCCGTTGGTGCTAGTATGGAGTCAGGGGATGGATGAAGCGGAGAGCCCCGTTTGGAGTGAGGCTGCAAAGGGCATGCCAAAGGAAGTGTTTTGCTGTGCCAAGACTCGTGCTGCGCACGCTTTGTGCTTGGAGTGAGAAACAGGTTCCTTGGTGTTTTCTGCGAAACGCTTTAGCAGCCCGTTGGTGCTAGTATGGAGTCAGGGGATGGATGAAGCGGAGAGCCCCGTTTGGAGTGAGGCTGCAAAGGGCATGCCAAAGGAAGTGTTTTGCTGTGCCAAGACTCGTGCTGCGCACGCTTTGTGCTTGGAGTGAGAAACAGGTTCCTTGGTGTTTTCTGCGAAACGCTTTAGCAGCCCGTTGGTGCTAGTATGGAGTCAGGGGATGGATGAAGCGGAGAGCCCCGTTTGGAGTGAGGCTGCAAAGGGCATGCCAAAGGAAGTGTTTTGCTGTGCCAAGACTCGTGCTGCGCACGCTTTGTGCTTGGAGTGAGAAACAGGTTCCTTGGTGTTTTCTGCGAAACGCTTTAGCAGCCCGTTGGTGCTAGTATGGAGTCAGGGGATGGATGAAGCGGAGAGCCCCGTTTGGAGTGAGGCTGCAAAGGGCATGCCAAAGGAAGTGTTTTGCTGTGCCAAGACTCGTGCTGCGCACGCTTTGTGCTTGGAGTGAGAAACAGGTTCCTTGGTGTTTTCTGCGAAACGCTTTAGCAGCCCGTTGGTGCTAGTATGGAGTCAGGGGATGGATGAAGCGGAGAGCCCCGTTTGGAGTGAGGCTGCAAAGGGCATGCCAAAGGAAGTGTTTTGCTGTGCCAAGACTCGTGCTGCGCACGCTTTGTGCTTGGAGTGAGAAACAGGTTCCTTGGTGTTTTCTGCGAAACGCTTTAGCAGCCCGTTGGTGCTAGTATGGAGTCAGGGGATGGATGAAGCGGAGAGCCCCGTTTGGAGTGAGGCTGCAAAGGGCATGCCAAAGGAAGTGTTTTGCTGTGCCAAGACTCGTGCTGCGCACGCTTTGTGCTTGGAGTGAGAAACAGGTTCCTTGGTGTTTTCTGCGAAACGCTTTAGCAGCCCGTTGGTGCTAGTATGGAGTCAGGGGATGGATGAAGCGGAGAGCCCCGTTTGGAGTGAGGCTGCAAAGGGCATGCCAAAGGAAGTGTTTTGCTGTGCCAAGACTCGTGCTGCGCACGCTTTGTGCTTGGAGTGAGAAACAGGTTCCTTGGTGTTTTCTGCGAAACGCTTTAGCAGCCCGTTGGTGCTAGTATGGAGTCAGGGGATGGATGAAGCGGAGAGCCCCGTTTGGAGTGAGGCTGCAAAGGGCATGCCAAAGGAAGTGTTTTGCTGTGCCAAGACTCGTGCTGCGCACGCTTTGTGCTTGGAGTGAGAAACAGGTTCCTTGGTGTTTTCTGCGAAACGCTTTAGCAGCCCGTTGGTGCTAGTATGGAGTCAGGGGATGGATGAAGCGGAGAGCCCCGTTTGGAGTGAGGCTGCAAAGGGCATGCCAAAGGAAGTGTTTTGCTGTGCCAAGACTCGTGCTGCGCACGCTTTGTGCTTGGAGTGAGAAACAGGTTCCTTGGTGTTTTCTGCGAAACGCTTTAGCAGCCCGTTGGTGCTAGTATGGAGTCAGGGGATGGATGAAGCGGAGAGCCCCGTTTGGAGTGAGGCTGCAAAGGGCATGCCAAAGGAAGTGTTTTGCTGTGCCAAGACTCGTGCTGCGCACGCTTTGTGCTTGGAGTGAGAAACAGGTTCCTTGGTGTTTTCTGCGAAACGCTTTAGCAGCCCGTTGGTGCTAGTATGGAGTCAGGGGATGGATGAAGCGGAGAGCCCCGTTTGGAGTGAGGCTGCAAAGGGCATGCCAAAGGAAGTGTTTTGCTGTGCCAAGACTCGTGCTGCGCACGCTTTGTGCTTGGAGTGAGAAACAGGTTCCTTGGTGTTTTCTGCGAAACGCTTTAGCAGCCCGTTGGTGCTAGTATGGAGTCAGGGGATGGATGAAGCGGAGAGCCCCGTTTGGAGTGAGGCTGCAAAGGGCATGCCAAAGGAAGTGTTTTGCTGTGCCAAGACTCGTGCTGCGCACGCTTTGTGCTTGGAGTGAGAAACAGGTTCCTTGGTGTTTTCTGCGAAACGCTTTAGCAGCCCGTTGGTGCTAGTATGGAGTCAGGGGATGGATGAAGCGGAGAGCCCCGTTTGGAGTGAGGCTGCAAAGGGCATGCCAAAGGAAGTGTTTTGCTGTGCCAAGACTCGTGCTGCGCACGCTTTGTGCTTGGAGTGAGAAACAGGTTCCTTGGTGTTTTCTGCGAAACGCTTTAGCAGCCCGTTGGTGCTAGTATGGAGTCAGGGGATGGATGAAGCGGAGAGCCCCGTTTGGAGTGAGGCTGCAAAGGGCATGCCAAAGGAAGTGTTTTGCTGTGCCAAGACTCGTGCTGCGCACGCTTTGTGCTTGGAGTGAGAAACAGGTTCCTTGGTGTTTTCTGCGAAACGCTTTAGCAGCCCGTTGGTGCTAGTATGGAGTCAGGGGATGGATGAAGCGGAGAGCCCCGTTTGGAGTGAGGCTGCAAAGGGCATGCCAAAGGAAGTGTTTTGCTGTGCCAAGACTCGTGCTGCGCACGCTTTGTGCTTGGAGTGAGAAACAGGTTCCTTGGTGTTTTCTGCGAAACGCTTTAGCAGCCCGTTGGTGCTAGTATGGAGTCAGGGGATGGATGAAGCGGAGAGCCCCGTTTGGAGTGAGGCTGCAAAGGGCATGCCAAAGGAAGTGTTTTGCTGTGCCAAGACTCGTGCTGCGCACGCTTTGTGCTTGGAGTGAGAAACAGGTTCCTTGGTGTTTTCTGCGAAACGCTTTAGCAGCCCGTTGGTGCTAGTATGGAGTCAGGGGATGGATGAAGCGGAGAGCCCCGTTTGGAGTGAGGCTGCAAAGGGCATGCCAAAGGAAGTGTTTTGCTGTGCCAAGACTCGTGCTGCGCACGCTTTGTGCTTGGAGTGAGAAACAGGTTCCTTGGTGTTTTCTGCGAAACGCTTTAGCAGCCCGTTGGTGCTAGTATGGAGTCAGGGGATGGATGAAGCGGAGAGCCCCGTTTGGAGTGAGGCTGCAAAGGGCATGCCAAAGGAAGTGTTTTGCTGTGCCAAGACTCGTGCTGCGCACGCTTTGTGCTTGGAGTGAGAAACAGGTTCCTTGGTGTTTTCTGCGAAACGCTTTAGCAGCCCGTTGGTGCTAGTATGGAGTCAGGGGATGGATGAAGCGGAGAGCCCCGTTTGGAGTGAGGCTGCAAAGGGCATGCCAAAGGAAGTGTTTTGCTGTGCCAAGACTCGTGCTGCGCACGCTTTGTGCTTGGAGTGAGAAACAGGTTCCTTGGTGTTTTCTGCGAAACGCTTTAGCAGCCCGTTGGTGCTAGTATGGAGTCAGGGGATGGATGAAGCGGAGAGCCCCGTTTGGAGTGAGGCTGCAAAGGGCATGCCAAAGGAAGTGTTTTGCTGTGCCAAGACTCGTGCTGCGCACGCTTTGTGCTTGGAGTGAGAAACAGGTTCCTTGGTGTTTTCTGCGAAACGCTTTAGCAGCCCGTTGGTGCTAGTATGGAGTCAGGGGATGGATGAAGCGGAGAGCCCCGTTTGGAGTGAGGCTGCAAAGGGCATGCCAAAGGAAGTGTTTTGCTGTGCCAAGACTCGTGCTGCGCACGCTTTGTGCTTGGAGTGAGAAACAGGTTCCTTGGTGTTTTCTGCGAAACGCTTTAGCAGCCCGTTGGTGCTAGTATGGAGTCAGGGGATGGATGAAGCGGAGAGCCCCGTTTGGAGTGAGGCTGCAAAGGGCATGCCAAAGGAAGTGTTTTGCTGTGCCAAGACTCGTGCTGCGCACGCTTTGTGCTTGGAGTGAGAAACAGGTTCCTTGGTGTTTTCTGCGAAACGCTTTAGCAGCCCGTTGGTGCTAGTATGGAGTCAGGGGATGGATGAAGCGGAGAGCCCCGTTTGGAGTGAGGCTGCAAAGGGCATGCCAAAGGAAGTGTTTTGCTGTGCCAAGACTCGTGCTGCGCACGCTTTGTGCTTGGAGTGAGAAACAGGTTCCTTGGTGTTTTCTGCGAAACGCTTTAGCAGCCCGTTGGTGCTAGTATGGAGTCAGGGGATGGATGAAGCGGAGAGCCCCGTTTGGAGTGAGGCTGCAAAGGGCATGCCAAAGGAAGTGTTTTGCTGTGCCAAGACTCGTGCTGCGCACGCTTTGTGCTTGGAGTGAGAAACAGGTTCCTTGGTGTTTTCTGCGAAACGCTTTAGCAGCCCGTTGGTGCTAGTATGGAGTCAGGGGATGGATGAAGCGGAGAGCCCCGTTTGGAGTGAGGCTGCAAAGGGCATGCCAAAGGAAGTGTTTTGCTGTGCCAAGACTCGTGCTGCGCACGCTTTGTGCTTGGAGTGAGAAACAGGTTCCTTGGTGTTTTCTGCGAAACGCTTTAGCAGCCCGTTGGTGCTAGTATGGAGTCAGGGGATGGATGAAGCGGAGAGCCCCGTTTGGAGTGAGGCTGCAAAGGGCATGCCAAAGGAAGTGTTTTGCTGTGCCAAGACTCGTGCTGCGCACGCTTTGTGCTTGGAGTGAGAAACAGGTTCCTTGGTGTTTTCTGCGAAACGCTTTAGCAGCCCGTTGGTGCTAGTATGGAGTCAGGGGATGGATGAAGCGGAGAGCCCCGTTTGGAGTGAGGCTGCAAAGGGCATGCCAAAGGAAGTGTTTTGCTGTGCCAAGACTCGTGCTGCGCACGCTTTGTGCTTGGAGTGAGAAACAGGTTCCTTGGTGTTTTCTGCGAAACGCTTTAGCAGCCCGTTGGTGCTAGTATGGAGTCAGGGGATGGATGAAGCGGAGAGCCCCGTTTGGAGTGAGGCTGCAAAGGGCATGCCAAAGGAAGTGTTTTGCTGTGCCAAGACTCGTGCTGCGCACGCTTTGTGCTTGGAGTGAGAAACAGGTTCCTTGGTGTTTTCTGCGAAACGCTTTAGCAGCCCGTTGGTGCTAGTATGGAGTCAGGGGATGGATGAAGCGGAGAGCCCCGTTTGGAGTGAGGCTGCAAAGGGCATGCCAAAGGAAGTGTTTTGCTGTGCCAAGACTCGTGCTGCGCACGCTTTGTGCTTGGAGTGAGAAACAGGTTCCTTGGTGTTTTCTGCGAAACGCTTTAGCAGCCCGTTGGTGCTAGTATGGAGTCAGGGGATGGATGAAGCGGAGAGCCCCGTTTGGAGTGAGGCTGCAAAGGGCATGCCAAAGGAAGTGTTTTGCTGTGCCAAGACTCGTGCTGCGCACGCTTTGTGCTTGGAGTGAGAAACAGGTTCCTTGGTGTTTTCTGCGAAACGCTTTAGCAGCCCGTTGGTGCTAGTATGGAGTCAGGGGATGGATGAAGCGGAGAGCCCCGTTTGGAGTGAGGCTGCAAAGGGCATGCCAAAGGAAGTGTTTTGCTGTGCCAAGACTCGTGCTGCGCACGCTTTGTGCTTGGAGTGAGAAACAGGTTCCTTGGTGTTTTCTGCGAAACGCTTTAGCAGCCCGTTGGTGCTAGTATGGAGTCAGGGGATGGATGAAGCGGAGAGCCCCGTTTGGAGTGAGGCTGCAAAGGGCATGCCAAAGGAAGTGTTTTGCTGTGCCAAGACTCGTGCTGCGCACGCTTTGTGCTTGGAGTGAGAAACAGGTTCCTTGGTGTTTTCTGCGAAACGCTTTAGCAGCCCGTTGGTGCTAGTATGGAGTCAGGGGATGGATGAAGCGGAGAGCCCCGTTTGGAGTGAGGCTGCAAAGGGCATGCCAAAGGAAGTGTTTTGCTGTGCCAAGACTCGTGCTGCGCACGCTTTGTGCTTGGAGTGAGAAACAGGTTCCTTGGTGTTTTCTGCGAAACGCTTTAGCAGCCCGTTGGTGCTAGTATGGAGTCAGGGGATGGATGAAGCGGAGAGCCCCGTTTGGAGTGAGGCTGCAAAGGGCATGCCAAAGGAAGTGTTTTGCTGTGCCAAGACTCGTGCTGCGCACGCTTTGTGCTTGGAGTGAGAAACAGGTTCCTTGGTGTTTTCTGCGAAACGCTTTAGCAGCCCGTTGGTGCTAGTATGGAGTCAGGGGATGGATGAAGCGGAGAGCCCCGTTTGGAGTGAGGCTGCAAAGGGCATGCCAAAGGAAGTGTTTTGCTGTGCCAAGACTCGTGCTGCGCACGCTTTGTGCTTGGAGTGAGAAACAGGTTCCTTGGTGTTTTCTGCGAAACGCTTTAGCAGCCCGTTGGTGCTAGTATGGAGTCAGGGGATGGATGAAGCGGAGAGCCCCGTTTGGAGTGAGGCTGCAAAGGGCATGCCAAAGGAAGTGTTTTGCTGTGCCAAGACTCGTGCTGCGCACGCTTTGTGCTTGGAGTGAGAAACAGGTTCCTTGGTGTTTTCTGCGAAACGCTTTAGCAGCCCGTTGGTGCTAGTATGGAGTCAGGGGATGGATGAAGCGGAGAGCCCCGTTTGGAGTGAGGCTGCAAAGGGCATGCCAAAGGAAGTGTTTTGCTGTGCCAAGACTCGTGCTGCGCACGCTTTGTGCTTGGAGTGAGAAACAGGTTCCTTGGTGTTTTCTGCGAAACGCTTTAGCAGCCCGTTGGTGCTAGTATGGAGTCAGGGGATGGATGAAGCGGAGAGCCCCGTTTGGAGTGAGGCTGCAAAGGGCATGCCAAAGGAAGTGTTTTGCTGTGCCAAGACTCGTGCTGCGCACGCTTTGTGCTTGGAGTGAGAAACAGGTTCCTTGGTGTTTTCTGCGAAACGCTTTAGCAGCCCGTTGGTGCTAGTATGGAGTCAGGGGATGGATGAAGCGGAGAGCCCCGTTTGGAGTGAGGCTGCAAAGGGCATGCCAAAGGAAGTGTTTTGCTGTGCCAAGACTCGTGCTGCGCACGCTTTGTGCTTGGAGTGAGAAACAGGTTCCTTGGTGTTTTCTGCGAAACGCTTTAGCAGCCCGTTGGTGCTAGTATGGAGTCAGGGGATGGATGAAGCGGAGAGCCCCGTTTGGAGTGAGGCTGCAAAGGGCATGCCAAAGGAAGTGTTTTGCTGTGCCAAGACTCGTGCTGCGCACGCTTTGTGCTTGGAGTGAGAAACAGGTTCCTTGGTGTTTTCTGCGAAACGCTTTAGCAGCCCGTTGGTGCTAGTATGGAGTCAGGGGATGGATGAAGCGGAGAGCCCCGTTTGGAGTGAGGCTGCAAAGGGCATGCCAAAGGAAGTGTTTTGCTGTGCCAAGACTCGTGCTGCGCACGCTTTGTGCTTGGAGTGAGAAACAGGTTCCTTGGTGTTTTCTGCGAAACGCTTTAGCAGCCCGTTGGTGCTAGTATGGAGTCAGGGGATGGATGAAGCGGAGAGCCCCGTTTGGAGTGAGGCTGCAAAGGGCATGCCAAAGGATAGTTTTTGCTGTGCCAAGACTCGTGCTGCGCACGCTTTGTGCTTGGAGTGAGAAACAGGTTCCTTGGTGTTTTCTGCGAAACGCTTTAGCAGCCCGTTGGTGCTAGTATGGAGTCAGGGGATGGATGAAGCGGAGAGCCCCGTTTGGAGTGAGGCTGCAAAGGGCATGCCAAAGGAAGTGTTTTGCTGTGCCAAGACTCGTGCTGCGCACGCTTTGTGCTTGGAGTGAGAAACAGGTTCCTTGGTGTTTTCTGCGAAACGCTTTAGCAGCCCGTTGGTGCTAGTATGGAGTCAGGGGATGGATGAAGCGGAGAGCCCCGTTTGGAGTGAGGCTGCAAAGGGCATGCCAAAGGAAGTGTTTTGCTGTGCCAAGACTCGTGCTGCGCACGCTTTGTGCTTGGAGTGAGAAACAGGTTCCTTGGTGTTTTCTGCGAAACGCTTTAGCAGCCCGTTGGTGCTAGTATGGAGTCAGGGGATGGATGAAGCGGAGAGCCCCGTTTGGAGTGAGGCTGCAAAGGGCATGCCAAAGGAAGTGTTTTGCTGTGCCAAGACTCGTGCTGCGCACGCTTTGTGCTTGGAGTGAGAAACAGGTTCCTTGGTGTTTTCTGCGAAACGCTTTAGCAGCCCGTTGGTGCTAGTATGGAGTCAGGGGATGGATGAAGCGGAGAGCCCCGTTTGGAGTGAGGCTGCAAAGGGCATGCCAAAGGAAGTGTTTTGCTGTGCCAAGACTCGTGCTGCGCACGCTTTGTGCTTGGAGTGAGAAACAGGTTCCTTGGTGTTTTCTGCGAAACGCTTTAGCAGCCCGTTGGTGCTAGTATGGAGTCAGGGGATGGATGAAGCGGAGAGCCCCGTTTGGAGTGAGGCTGCAAAGGGCATGCCAAAGGAAGTGTTTTGCTGTGCCAAGACTCGTGCTGCGCACGCTTTGTGCTTGGAGTGAGAAACAGGTTCCTTGGTGTTTTCTGCGAAACGCTTTAGCAGCCCGTTGGTGCTAGTATGGAGTCAGGGGATGGATGAAGCGGAGAGCCCCGTTTGGAGTGAGGCTGCAAAGGGCATGCCAAAGGAAGTGTTTTGCTGTGCCAAGACTCGTGCTGCGCACGCTTTGTGCTTGGAGTGAGAAACAGGTTCCTTGGTGTTTTCTGCGAAACGCTTTAGCAGCCCGTTGGTGCTAGTATGGAGTCAGGGGATGGATGAAGCGGAGAGCCCCGTTTGGAGTGAGGCTGCAAAGGGCATGCCAAAGGAAGTGTTTTGCTGTGCCAAGACTCGTGCTGCGCACGCTTTGTGCTTGGAGTGAGAAACAGGTTCCTTGGTGTTTTCTGCGAAACGCTTTAGCAGCCCGTTGGTGCTAGTATGGAGTCAGGGGATGGATGAAGCGGAGAGCCCCGTTTGGAGTGAGGCTGCAAAGGGCATGCCAAAGGAAGTGTTTTGCTGTGCCAAGACTCGTGCTGCGCACGCTTTGTGCTTGGAGTGAGAAACAGGTTCCTTGGTGTTTTCTGCGAAACGCTTTAGCAGCCCGTTGGTGCTAGTATGGAGTCAGGGGATGGATGAAGCGGAGAGCCCCGTTTGGAGTGAGGCTGCAAAGGGCATGCCAAAGGAAGTGTTTTGCTGTGCCAAGACTCGTAGCTGCGCACGCTTTGTGCTTGGAGTGAGAAACAGGTTCCTTGGTGTTTTCTGCGAAACGCTTTAGCAGCCCGTTGGTGCTAGTATGGAGTCAGGGGATGGATGAAGCGGAGAGCCCCGTTTGGAGTGAGGCTGCAAAGGGCATGCCAAAGGAAGTGTTTTGCTGTGCCAAGACTCGTGCTGCGCACGCTTTGTGCTTGGAGTGAGAAACAGGTTCCTTGGTGTTTTCTGCGAAACGCTTTAGCAGCCCGTTGGTGCTAGTATGGAGTCAGGGGATGGATGAAGCGGAGAGCCCCGTTTGGAGTGAGGCTGCAAAGGGCATGCCAAAGGAAGTGTTTTGCTGTGCCAAGACTCGTGCTGCGCACGCTTTGTGCTTGGAGTGAGAAACAGGTTCCTTGGTGTTTTCTGCGAAACGCTTTAGCAGCCCGTTGGTGCTAGTATGGAGTCAGGGGATGGATGAAGCGGAGAGCCCCGTTTGGAGTGAGGCTGCAAAGGGCATGCCAAAGGAAGTGTTTTGCTGTGCCAAGACTCGTGCTGCGCACGCTTTGTGCTTGGAGTGAGAAACAGGTTCCTTGGTGTTTTCTGCGAAACGCTTTAGCAGCCCGTTGGTGCTAGTATGGAGTCAGGGGATGGATGAAGCGGAGAGCCCCGTTTGGAGTGAGGCTGCAAAGGGCATGCCAAAGGAAGTGTTTTGCTGTGCCAAGACTCGTGCTGCGCACGCTTTGTGCTTGGAGTGAGAAACAGGTTCCTTGGTGTTTTCTGCGAAACGCTTTAGCAGCCCGTTGGTGCTAGTATGGAGTCAGGGGATGGATGAAGCGGAGAGCCCCGTTTGGAGTGAGGCTGCAAAGGGCATGCCAAAGGAAGTGTTTTGCTGTGCCAAGACTCGTGCTGCGCACGCTTTGTGCTTGGAGTGAGAAACAGGTTCCTTGGTGTTTTCTGCGAAACGCTTTAGCAGCCCGTTGGTGCTAGTATGGAGTCAGGGGATGGATGAAGCGGAGAGCCCCGTTTGGAGTGAGGCTGCAAAGGGCATGCCAAAGGAAGTGTTTTGCTGTGCCAAGACTCGTGCTGCGCACGCTTTGTGCTTGGAGTGAGAAACAGGTTCCTTGGTGTTTTCTGCGAAACGCTTTAGCAGCCCGTTGGTGCTAGTATGGAGTCAGGGGATGGATGAAGCGGAGAGCCCCGTTTGGAGTGAGGCTGCAAAGGGCATGCCAAAGGAAGTGTTCTGCTGTGCCAAGACTCGTGCTGCGCACGCTTTGTGCTTGGAGTGAGAAACAGGTTCCTTGGTGTTTTCTGCGAAACGCTTTAGCAGCCCGTTGGTGCTAGGTATGGAGTCAGGGGATGGATGAAGCGGAGAGCCCCGTTTGCAGTGAGGCTTGCAAAGGGCATGCCAAAGGAAGTGTTTTGCTGTGCCAAGACTCGTGCTGCGCACGCTTTGTGCTTGAGTGAGAAACAGGTTCCTTGGTGTTTTCTGCGAAACGCTTTAGCAGCCCGTTGGTGCTGGTATGGAGTCAGGGGATGGATGAAGCGGAGAGCCCCGTTTGGAGTGAGGCTGCAAAGGGCATGCCAAAGGAAGTGTTTTGCTGTGCCAAGACTCGTGCTGCGCACGCTTTGTGCTTGGAGTGAGAAACAGGTTCCTTGGTGTTTTCTGCGAAACGCTTTAGCAGCCCGTTGGTGCTAGTATGGAGTCAGGGATGGATGAAGCGGAGAGCCCCGTTTGGAGTGAGGCTGCAAAGGGCATGCCAAGAAGTGTTTTGCTGTGCCAAGACTCGTGCTGCGCACGCTTTGTGCTTGGATTGAGAAACAGGTTCCTTGGTGTTTCTGCGAAACGCTTTAGCAGCCCGTTGGTGCTGGTATGGAGTCAGGGGATGGATGAAGCGGAGAGCCCCGTTTGGAGTGAGGCTGCAAAGGGCATGCCAAAGGAAGTGTTTTGCTGTGCCAAGACTCGTGCTGCGCACGCTTTGTGCTTGGAGTGAGAAACAGGTTCCTTGGTGTTTTCTGCGAAACGCTTTAGCAGCCCGTTGGTGCTAGTATGGAGTCAGGGGATGGATGAAGCGGAGAGCCCCGTTTGGAGTGAGGCTGCAAAGGGCATGCCAAAGGAAGTGTTTTGCTGTGCCAAGACTCGTGCTGCGCACGCTTTGTGCTTGGAGTGAGAAACAGGTTCCTTGGTGTTTTCTGCGAAACGCTTTAGCAGCCCGTTGGTGCTGGTATGGAGTCAGGGGATGGATGAAGCGGAGAGCCCCGTTTGGAGTGAGGCTGCAAAGGGCATGCCAAAGGAAGTGTTTTGCTGTGCCAAGACTCGTGCTGCGCACGCTTTGTGCTTGGAGTGAGAAACAGGTTCCTTGGTGTTTTCTGCGAAACGCTTTAGCAGCCCGTTGGTGCTAGTATGGAGTCAGGGGATGGATGAAGCGGAGAGCCCCGTTTGGAGTGAGGCTGCAAAGGGCATGCCAAAGGAAGTGTTTTGCTGTGCCAAGACTCGTGCTGCGCACGCTTTGTGCTTGGAGTGAGAAACAGGTTCCTTGGTGTTTTCTGCGAAACGCTTTAGCAGCCCGTTGGTGCTGGTATGGAGTCAGGGATGATGAAGCGGAGAGCCCCGTTTGGAGTGAGGCTGCAAAGGGCATGCCAAAGGAAGTGTTTTGCTGTGCCAAGACTCGTGCTGCGCACGCTTTGTGCTTGGAGAGAAAACAGGTTCCTTGGTGTTTTCTGCGAACCGCTTTAGCAGCCCGTTGGTGCTGGTAATGAGTCAGGGATGGATGAAGCGGAGAGCCCGTTTGGAGTGAGGCTGCAAAGGGCATGCCAAAGGAAGTGTTTTGCTGTGCCAAGACTCGTGCTGCGCACGCTTTGTGCTTGGAGTGAGAAAACAGGTTCCTTGGTGTTTTCTGCGAAACGCTTCTAGCAGCCCCCGTTGTGCTAAAGCGTTTCGCAGAAAACACCAAGGAACCTGTTTCTCACTCCAAGCACAAAGCCGTGCGCAGCACGAGTCTTGGCACAGCAAAACACTTCCTTTGGCATGCCCTTTGCAGCCTCACTCCAAACGGGGCTCTCCGCTTCATCCATCCCCTGACTCCATACCAGCACCAACGGGCTGCTAAAGCGTTTCGCAGAAAACACCAAGGAACCTGTTTCTCACTCCAAGCACAAAGCCGTGCGCAGCACGAGTCTTGGCACAGCAAAACACTTCCTTTGGCATGCCCTTTGCAGCCTCACTCCAAACGGGGCTCTCCGCTTCATCCATCCCCTGACTCATACAGCACCAACGGGCTGCTAAAGCGTTTCGCAGAAAACACCAAGGAACCTGTTTCTCACTCCAAGCACAAAGCGTGCGCAGCACGAGTCTTGGCACAGCAAAACACTTCCTTTGGCATGCCCTTTGCAGCCTCACTCCAAACGGGGCTCTCCGCTTCATCCATCCCCTGACTCCATACTAGCACCAACGGGCTGCTAAAGCGTTTCGCAGAAAACACCAAGGAACCTGTTTCTCACTCCAAGCACAAAGCTGTGCGCAGCACGAGTCTTGGCACAGCAAAACACTTCCTTTGGCATGCCCTTTGCAGCCTCACTCCAAACGGGGCTCTCCGCTTCATCCATCCCCTGACTCCATACTAGCACCAACGGGCTGCTAAAGCGTTTCGCAGAAAACACCAAGGAACCTGTTTCTCACTCCAAGCACAAAGCGTGCGCAGCACGAGTCTTGGCACAGCAAAACACTTCCTTTGGCATGCCCTTTGCAGCCTCACTCCAAACGGGGCTCTCCGCTTCATCCATCCCCTGACTCCATACTAGCACCAACGGGCTGCTAAAGCGTTTCGCAGAAAACACCAAGGAACCTGTTTCTCACTCCAAGCACAAAGCTGTGCGCAGCACGAGTCTTGGCACAGCAAAACACTTCCTTTGGCATGCCCTTTGCAGCCTCACTCCAAACGGGGCTCTCCGCTTCATCCATCCCCTGACTCCATACCAGCACCAACGGGCTGCTAAAGCGTTTCGCAGAAAACACCAAGGAACCTGTTTCTCACTCCAAGCACAAAGCTGTGCGCAGCACGAGTCTTGGCACAGCAAAACACTTCCTTTGGCATGCCCTTTGCAGCCTCACTCCAAACGGGGCTCTCCGCTTCATCCATCCCCTGACTCCATACTAGCACCAACGGGCTGCTAAAGCGTTTCGCAGAAACACCAAGGAACCTGTTTCTCACTCCAAGCACAAAGCGTGCGCAGCACGAGTCTTGGCACAGCAAAACACTTCCTTTGGCATGCCCTTTGCAGCCTCACTCCAAACGGGGCTCTCCGCTTCATCCATCCCCTGACTCCATACCAGCACCAACGGGCTGCTAAAGCGTTTCGCAGAAAACACCAAGGAACCTGTTTCTCACTCCAAGCACAAAGCGTGCGCAGCACGAGTCTTGGCACAGCAAAAACACTTCCTTTGGCATGCCCTTTGCAGCCTCACTCCAAACGGGGCTCTCCGCTTCATCCATCCCCTGACTCCATACCAGCACCAACGGGCTGCTAAAGCGTTTCGCAGAAAACACCAAGGAACCTGTTTCTCACTCCAAGCACAAAGCTGTGCGCAGCACGAGTCTTGGCACAGCAAAACACTTCCTTTGGCATGCCCTTTGCAGCCTCACTCCAACGGGGCTCTCCGCTTCATCCATCCCCTGACTCCATACTAGCACCAACGGGCTGCTAAAGCGTTTCGCAGAAAACACAAGGAACCTGTTTCTCACTCCAAGCACAAAGCGTGCGCAGCACGAGTCTTGGCACAGCAAAACACTTCCTTTGGCATGCCCTTTGCAGCCTCACTCCAAACGGGGCTCTCCGCTTCATCCATCCCCTGACTCCATACTAGCACCAACGGGCTGCTAAAGCGTTTCGCAGAAAACACCAAGGAACCTGTTTCTCACTCCAAGCACAAAGCGTGCGCAGCACGAGTCTTGGCACAGCAAAACACTTCCTTTGGCATGCCCTTTGCAGCCTCACTCCAAACGGGGCTCTCCGCTTCATCCATCCCCTGACTCCATACTAGCACCAACGGGCTGCTAAAGCGTTTCGCAGAAAACACCAAGGAACCTGTTTCTCACTCCAAGCACAAAGCATGTGCGCAGCACGAGTCTTGGCACAGCAAAACACTTCCTTTGGCATGCCCTTTGCAGCCTCACTCCAAACGGGGCTCTCCGCTTCATCCATCCCCTGACTCCATACTAGCACCAACGGGCTGCTAAAGCGTTTCGCAGAAAACACCAAGGAACCTGTTTCTCACTCCAAGCACAAAGCGTGCGCAGCACGAGTCTTGGCACAGCAAAACACTTCTTTGGCATGCCCTTTGCAGCCTCACTCCAAACGGGGCTCTCCGCTTCATCCATCCCCTGACTCCATACTAGCACCAACGGGCTGCTAAAGCGTTTCGCAGAAAACACCAAGGAACCTGTTTCTCACTCCAAGCACAAAGCGTGCGCAGCACGAGTCTTGGCACAGCAAAACACTTCCTTTGGCATGCCCTTTGCAGCCTCACTCCAAACGGGGCTCTCCGCTTCATCCATCCCCTGACTCCATACTAGCACCAACGGGCTGCTAAAGCGTTTCGCAGAAAACACCAAGGAACCTGTTTCTCACTCCAAGCACAAAGCTGTGCGCAGCACGAGTCTTGGCACAGCAAAACACTTCCTTTGGCATGCCCTTTGCAGCCTCACTCCAAACGGGGCTCTCCGCTTCATCCATCCCCTGACTCCATACTAGCACCAACGGGCTGCTAAAGCGTTTCGCAGAAAACACCAAGGAACCTGTTTCTCACTCCAAGCACAAAGCGTGCGCAGCACGAGTCTTGGCACAGCAAAACACTTCCTTTGGCATGCCCTTTGCAGCCTCACTCCAAACGGGGCTCTCCGCTTCATCCATCCCCTGACTCCATACTAGCACCAACGGGCTGCTAAAGCGTTTCGCAGAAAACACCAAGGAACCTGTTTCTCACTCCAAGCACAAAGCGTGCGCAGCACGAGTCTTGGCACAGCAAAACACTTCCTTTGGCATGCCCTTTGCAGCCTCACTCCAAACGGGGCTCTCCGCTTCATCCATCCCCTGACTCCATACTAGCACCAACGGGCTGCTAAAGCGTTTCGCAGAAAACACCAAGGAACCTGTTTCTCACTCCAAGCACAAAGCGGTGCGCAGCACGAGTCTTGGCACAGCAAAACACTTCCTTTGGCATGCCCTTTGCAGCCTCACTCCAAACGGGGCTCTCCGCTTCATCCATCCCCTGACTCCATACTAGCACCAACGGGCTGCTAAAGCGTTTCGCAGAAAACACCAAGGAACCTGTTTCTCACTCCAAGCACAAAGCGTGCGCAGCACGAGTCTTGGCACAGCAAAACACTTCCTTTGGCATGCCCTTTGCAGCCTCACTCCAAACGGGGCTCTCCGCTTCATCCATCCCCTGACTCCATACCAGCACCAACGGGCTGCTAAAGCGTTTCGCAGAAAACACCAAGGAACCTGTTTCTCACTCCAAGCACAAAGCGTGCGCAGCACGAGTCTTGGCACAGCAAAACACTTCCTTTGGCATGCCCTTTGCAGCCTCACTCCAAACGGGGCTCTCCGCTTCATCCATCCCCTGACTCCATACTAGCACCAACGGGCTGCTAAAGCGTTTCGCAGAAAACACCAAGGAACCTGTTTCTCACTCCAAGCACAAAGCGTGCGCAGCACGAGTCTTGGCACAGCAAAACACTTCCTTTGGCATGCCCTTTGCAGCCTCACTCCAAACGGGGCTCTCCGCTTCATCCATCCCCTGACTCCATACTAGCACCAACGGGCTGCTAAAGCGTTTCGCAGAAAACACCAAGGAACCTGTTTCTCACTCCAAGCACAAAGCGTGCGCAGCACGAGTCTTGGCACAGCAAAACACTTCCTTTGGCATGCCCTTTGCAGCCTCACTCCAAACGGGGCTCTCCGCTTCATCCATCCCCTGACTCCATACTAGCACCAACGGGCTGCTAAAGCGTTTCGCAGAAAACACCAAGGAACCTGTTTCTCACTCCAAGCACAAAGCGTGCGCAGCACGAGTCTTGGCACAGCAAAACACTTCCTTTGGCATGCCCTTTGCAGCCTCACTCCAAACGGGGCTCTCCGCTTCATCCATCCCCTGACTCCATACTAGCACCAACGGGCTGCTAAAGCGTTTCGCAGAAAACACCAAGGAACCTGTTTCTCACTCCAAGCACAAAGCGTGCGCAGCACGAGTCTTGGCACAGCAAAACACTTCCTTTGGCATGCCCTTTGCAGCCTCACTCCAAACGGGGCTCTCCGCTTCATCCATCCCCTGACTCCATACTAGCACCAACGGGCTGCTAAAGCGTTTCGCAGAAAACACCAAGGAACCTGTTTCTCACTCCAAGCACAAAGCGTGCGCAGCACGAGTCTTGGCACAGCAAAACACTTCCTTTGGCATGCCCTTTGCAGCCTCACTCCAAACGGGGCTCTCCGCTTCATCCATCCCTGACTCCATACAGCACCAACGGGCTGCTAAAGCGTTTCGCAGAAAACACCAAGGAACCTGTTCTCACTCCAAGCACAAAGCATGTGCGCAGCACGAGTCTTGGCACAGCAAAACACTTCCTTTGGCATGCCCTTTGCAGCCTCACTCCAAACGGGGCTCTCCGCTTCATCCATCCCCTGACTCCATACCAGCACCAACGGGCTGCTAAAGCGTTTCGCAGAAAACACCAAGGAACCTGTTTCTCACTCCAAGCACAAAGCGTGCGCAGCACGAGTCTTGGCACAGCAAAACACTTCCTTTGGCATGCCCTTTGCAGCCTCACTCCAAACGGGGCTCTCCGCTTCATCCATCCCCTGACTCCATACTAGCACCAACGGGCTGCTAAAGCGTTTCGCAGAAAACACCAAGGAACCTGTTTCTCACTCCAAGCACAAAGCCGTGCGCAGCACGAGTCTTGGCACAGCAAAACACTTCCTTTGGCATGCCCTTTGCAGCCTCACTCCAAACGGGGCTCTCCGCTTCATCCATCCCCTGACTCCATACTAGCACCAACGGGCTGCTAAAGCGTTTCGCAGAAAACACCAAGGAACCTGTTTCTCACTCCAAGCACAAAGCGTGCGCAGCACGAGTCTTGGCACAGCAAAACACTTCCTTTGGCATGCCCTTTGCAGCCTCACTCCAAACGGGGCTCTCCGCTTCATCCATCCCCTGACTCCATACTAGCACCAACGGGCTGCTAAAGCGTTTCGCAGAAAACACCAAGGAACCTGTTTCTCACTCCAAGCACAAAGCGTGCGCAGCACGAGTCTTGGCACAGCAAAACACTTCCTTTGGCATGCCCTTTGCAGCCTCACTCCAAACGGGGCTCTCCGCTTCATCCATCCCCTGACTCCATACTAGCACCAACGGGCTGCTAAAGCGTTTCGCAGAAAACACCAAGGAACCTGTTTCTCACTCCAAGCACAAAGCCGTGCGCAGCACGAGTCTTGGCACAGCAAAACACTTCCTTTGGCATGCCCTTTGCAGCCTCACTCCAAACGGGGCTCTCCGCTTCATCCATCCCCTGACTCCATACTAGCACCAACGGGCTGCTAAAGCGTTTCGCAGAAAACACCAAGGAACCTGTTTCTCACTCCAAGCACAAAGCGTGCGCAGCACGAGTCTTGGCACAGCAAAACACTTCCTTTGGCATGCCCTTTGCAGCCTCACTCCAAACGGGGCTCTCCGCTTCATCCATCCCCTGACTCCATACTAGCACCAACGGGCTGCTAAAGCGTTTCGCAGAAAACACCAAGGAACCTGTTTCTCACTCCAAGCACAAAGCAGTGCGCAGCACGAGTCTTGGCACAGCAAAACACTTCCTTTGGCATGCCCTTTGCAGCCTCACTCCAAACGGGGCTCTCCGCTTCATCCATCCCCTGACTCCATACTAGCACCAAACGGGCTGCTAAAGCGTTTCGCAGAAAACACCAAGGAACCTGTTTCTCACTCCAAGCACAAAGCGTGCGCAGCACGAGTCTTGGCACAGCAAAACACTTCCTTTGGCATGCCCTTTGCAGCCTCACTCCAAACGGGGCTCTCCGCTTCATCCATCCCCTGACTCCATACTAGCACCAACGGGCTGCTAAAGCGTTTCGCAGAAAACACCAAGGAACCTGTTTCTCACTCCAAGCACAAAGCGTGCGCAGCACGAGTCTTGGCACAGCAAAACACTTCCTTTGGCATGCCCTTTGCAGCCTCACTCCAAACGGGGCTCTCCGCTTCATCCATCCCTGACTCCATACTAGCACCAACGGGCTGCTAAAGCGTTTCGCAGAAAACACCAAGGAACCTGTTTCTCACTCCAAGCACAAAGCGTGCGCAGCACGAGTCTTGGCACAGCAAAACACTTCCTTTGGCATGCCCTTTGCAGCCTCACTCCAAACGGGGCTCTCCGCTTCATCCATCCCCTGACTCCATACTAGCACCAACGGGCTGCTAAAGCGTTTCGCAGAAAACACCAAGGAACCTGTTTCTCACTCCAAGCACAAAGCGTGCGCAGCACGAGTCTTGGCACAGCAAAACACTTCCTTTGGCATGCCCTTTGCAGCCTCACTCCAAACGGGGCTCTCCGCTTCATCCATCCCCTGACTCCATACTAGCACCAACGGGCTGCTAAAGCGTTTCGCAGAAAACACCAAGGAACCTGTTTCTCACTCCAAGCACAAAGCGTGCGCAGCACGAGTCTTGGCACAGCAAAACACTTCCTTTGGCATGCCCTTTGCAGCCTCACTCCAAACGGGGCTCTCCGCTTCATCCATCCCCTGACTCCATACCAGCACCAACGGGCTGCTAAAGCGTTTCGCAGAAAACACCAAGGAACCTGTTTCTCACTCCAAGCACAAAGCGTGCGCAGCACGAGTCTTGGCACAGCAAAACACTTCCTTTGGCATGCCCTTTGCAGCCTCACTCCAAACGGGGCTCTCCGCTTCATCCATCCCCTGACTCCATACTAGCACCAACGGGCTGCTAAAGCGTTTCGCAGAAAACACCAAGGAACCTGTTTCTCACTCCAAGCACAAAGCGTGCGCAGCACGAGTCTTGGCACAGCAAAACACTTCCTTTGGCATGCCCTTTGCAGCCTCACTCCAAACGGGGCTCTCCGCTTCATCCATCCCCTGACTCCATACCAGCACCAACGGGCTGCTAAAGCGTTTCGCAGAAAACACCAAGGAACCTGTTTCTCACTCCAAGCACAAAGCGTGCGCAGCACGAGTCTTGGCACAGCAAAACACTTCCTTTGGCATGCCCTTTGCAGCCTCACTCCAAACGGGGCTCTCCGCTTCATCCATCCCCTGACTCCATACCAGCACCAACGGGCTGCTAAAGCGTTTCGCAGAAAACACCAAGGAACCTGTTTCTCACTCCAAGCACAAAGCGTGCGCAGCACGAGTCTTGGCACAGCAAAACACTTCCTTTGGCATGCCCTTTGCAGCCTCACTCCAAACGGGGCTCTCCGCTTCATCCATCCCCTGACTCCATACTAGCACCAACGGGCTGCTTAAAGCGTTTCGCAGAAAACACCAAGGAACCTGTTTCTCACTCCAAGCACAAAGCGTGCGCAGCACGAGTCTTGGCACAGCAAAACACTTCCTTTGGGCATGCCCTTTGCAGCCTCACTCCAAACGGGGCTCTCCGCTTCATCCATCCCCTGACTCCATACTAGCACCAACGGGCTGCTAAAGCGTTTCGCAGAAAACACCAAGGAACCTGTTTCTCACTCCAAGCACAAAGCGTGCGCAGCACGAGTCTTGGCACAGCAAAACACTTCCTTTGGCATGCCCTTTGCAGCCTCACTCCAAACGGGGCTCTCCGCTTCATCCATCCCCTGACTCCATACTAGCACCAACGGGCTGCTAAAGCGTTTCGCAGAAAACACCAAGGAACCTGTTTCTCACTCCAAGCACAAAGCGTGCGCAGCACGAGTCTTGGCACAGCAAAACACTTCCTTTGGCATGCCCTTTGCAGCCTCACTCCAAACGGGGCTCTCCGCTTCATCCATCCCCTGACTCCATACTAGCACCAACGGGCTGCTAAAGCGTTTCGCAGAAAACACCAAGGAACCTGTTTCTCACTCCAAGCACAAAGCGTGCGCAGCACGAGTCTTGGCACAGCAAAACACTTCCTTTGGCATGCCCTTTGCAGCCTCACTCCAAACGGGGCTCTCCGCTTCATCCATCCCCTGACTCCATACTAGCACCAACGGGCTGCTAAAGCGTTTCGCAGAAAACACCAAGGAACCTGTTTCTCACTCCAAGCACAAAGCGTGCGCAGCACGAGTCTTGGCACAGCAAAACACTTCCTTTGGCATGCCCTTTGCAGCCTCACTCCAAACGGGGCTCTCCGCTTCATCCATCCCCTGACTCCATACTAGCACCAACGGGCTGCTAAAGCGTTTCGCAGAAAACACAAGGAACCTGTTTCTCACTCCAAGCACAAAGCGTGCGCAGCACGAGTCTTGGCACAGCAAAACACTTCCTTTGGCATGCCCTTTGCAGCCTCACTCCAAACGGGGCTCTCCGCTTCATCCATCCCCTGACTCCATACTAGCACCAACGGGCTGCTAAAGCGTTTCGCAGAAAACACCAAGGAACCTGTTTCTCACTCCAAGCACAAAGCCGTGCGCAGCACGAGTCTTGGCACAGCAAAACACTTCCTTTGGCATGCCCTTTGCAGCCTCACTCCAAACGGGGCTCTCCGCTTCATCCATCCCCTGACTCCATACTAGCACCAACGGGCTGCTAAAGCGTTTCGCAGAAAACACCAAGGAACCTGTTTCTCACTCCAAGCACAAAGCGTGCGCAGCACGAGTCTTGGCACAGCAAAACACTTCCTTTGGCATGCCCTTTGCAGCCTCACTCCAAACGGGGCTCTCCGCTTCATCCATCCCCTGACTCCATACCAGCACCAACGGGCTGCTAAAGCGTTTCGCAGAAAACACCAAGGAACCTGTTTCTCACTCCAAGCACAAAGCGTGCGCAGCACGAGTCTTGGCACAGCAAAACACTTCCTTTGGCATGCCCTTTGCAGCCTCACTCCAAACGGGGCTCTCCGCTTCATCCATCCCCTGACTCCATACCAGCACCAACGGGCTGCTAAAGCGTTTCGCAGAAAACACCAAGGAACCTGTTTCTCACTCCAAGCACAAAGCGTGCGCAGCACGAGTCTTGGCACAGCAAAACACTTCCTTTGGCATGCCCTTTGCAGCCTCACTCCAAACGGGCTCTCCCGCTTCATCCATCCCCTGACTCCATACTAGCACCAACGGGCTGCTAAAGCGTTTCGCAGAAAACACCAAGGAACCTGTTTCTCACTCCAAGCACAAAGCGTGCGCAGCACGAGTCTTGGCACAGCAAAACACTTCCTTTGGCATGCCCTTTGCAGGCTCACTCCAAACGGGGCTCTCCGCTTCATCCATCCCCTGACTCCATACTAGCACCAACGGGCTGCTAAAGCGTTTCGCAGAAAACACCAAGGAACCTGTTTCTCACTCCAAGCACAAAGCGTGCGCAGCACGAGTCTTGGCACAGCAAAACACTTCCTTTGGCATGCCCTTTGCAGCCTCACTCCAAACGGGGCTCTCCGCTTCATCCATCCCCTGACTCCATACTAGCACCAACGGGCTGCTAAAGCGTTTCGCAGAAAACACCAAGGAACCTGTTTCTCACTCCAAGCACAAAGCGTGCGCAGCACGAGTCTTGGCACAGCAAAACACTTCCTTTGGCATGCCCTTTTGCAGCCTCACTCCAAACGGGGCTCTCCGCTTCATCCATCCCCTGACTCCATACCAGCACCAACGGGCTGCTAAAGCGTTTCGCAGAAAACACCAAGGAACCTGTTTCTCACTCCAAGCACAAAGCGTGCGCAGCACGAGTCTTGGCACAGCAAAACACTTCCTTTGGCATGCCCTTTGCAACCTCACTGCAAACGGGGCTCTCCGCTTCATCCATCCCCTGACTCCATACCAGCACCAACGGGCTGCTAAAGCGTTTCGCAGAAAACACCAAGGAACCTGTTTCTCACTCCAAGCACAAAGCGTGCGCAGCACGAGTCTTGGCACAGCAAAACACTTCCTTTGGCATGCCCTTTGCAGCCTCACTCCAAACGGGGCTCTCCGCTTCATCATCCCCTGACTCCATACTAGCACCAACGGGCTGCTAAAGCGTTTCGCAGAAAACACCAAGGAACCTGTTTCTCACTCCAAGCACAAAGCGTGCGCAGCACGAGTCTTGGCACAGCAAACACTTCCTTTGGCATGCCCTTTGCAGCCTCACTCCAAACGGGGCTCTCCGCTTCATCCATCCCTGACTCCATACTAGCACCAACGGGCTGCTAAAGCGTTTCGCAGAGAACACCAAGGAACCTGTTCTCACTCCAAGCACAAGCGTGCGCAGCACGAGTCTTGCACAGCAAAACACTTCCCTTTGGCATGCCCTTTGCAGCCTCACTCCAAACGGGGCTCTCCGCTTCATCCATCCCCTGACTCCATACTAGCACCAACGGGCTGCTAAAGCGTTTCGCAGAAAACACCAAGGAACCTGTTTCTCACTCCAAGCACAAAGCGTGCGCAGCAACGAGTCTTGCACAGCAAAACACTTCCTTTGGCATGCCCTTTGCAGCCTCACTCCAAACGGGGCTCTCCGTTCATCATCCCCTGACTCCATACTAGCACCACGGGCTGCTAAAGCGTTCGCAGAAAACACCAAGGAACCTGTTTCTCACTCCAAGCACAAAGCCGTGCGCACAGCACGAGTCTTGGCACAGCAGAACACTTCCTTTGGCATGCCCTTTGCAGCCTCACTCCAAACGGGGCTCTCCGCTTCATCCATCCCCTGACTCCATACTAGCACCAACGGGCTGCTAAAGCGTTTTCGCAGAAACACCAAGGAACCTGTTCTCACTCCAAGCACAAAGCTGTGCGCAGCACGAGTCTTGGCACAGCAAACACTTCCTTTGGCATGCCCTTTGCAGCCTCACTCCAAACGGGGCTCTCCGCTTCATCCATCCCCTGACTCCATACCAGCACCAACGGCTGCTAAAGCGTTTCGCGCAGAAAACACCAAGGAACCTGTTTCTCACTCCAAGCACAAAGCGTGCGCAGCACGAGTCTTGGCACAGCAAAACACTTCCTTTGGCATGCCCTTTGCAGCCTCACTCCAAACGGGGCTCTCCGCTTCATCCATCCCCTGACTCCATACTAGCACCAACGGGCTGCTAAAGCGTTTCGCAGAAAACACCAAGGAACCTGTTTCTCACTCCAAGCACAAAGCGTGCGCAGCACGAGTCTTGGCACAGCAAAACACTTCCTTTGGCATGCCCTTTGCAGCCTCACTCCAAACGGGGCTCTCCGCTTCATCCATCCCCTGACTCCATACTAGCACCAACGGGCTGCTAAAGCGTTTCGCAGAAAACACCAAGGAACCTGTTTCTCACTCCAAGCACAAAGCGTGCGCAGCACGAGTCTTGGCACAGCAAAACACTTCCTTTGGCATGCCCTTTGCAGCCTCACTCCAAACGGGGCTCTCCGCTTCATCCATCCCCTGACTCCATACTAGCACCAACGGGCTGCTAAAGCGTTTCGCAGAAAACACCAAGGAACCTGTTTCTCACTCCAAGCACAAAGCGTGCGCAGCACGAGTCTTGGCACAGCAAAACACTTCCTTTGGCATGCCCTTTGCAGCCTCACTCCAAACGGGGCTCTCCGCTTCATCCATCCCCTGACTCCATACTAGCACCAACGGGCTGCTAAAGCGTTTCGCAGAAAACACCAAGGAACCTGTTTCTCACTCCAAGCACAAAGCGTGCGCAGCACGAGTCTTGGCACAGCAAAACACTTCCTTTGGCATGCCCTTTGCAGCCTCACTCCAAACGGGGCTCTCCGCTTCATCCATCCCCTGACTCCATACTAGCACCAACGGGCTGCTAAAGCGTTTCGCAGAAAACACCAAGGAACCTGTTTCTCACTCCAAGCACAAAGCGTGCGCAGCACGAGTCTTGGCACAGCAAAACACTTCCTTTGGCATGCCCTTTGCAGCCTCACTCCAAACGGGGCTCTCCGCTTCATCCATCCCCTGACTCCATACTAGCACCAACGGGCTGCTAAAGCGTTTCGCAGAAAACACCAAGGAACCTGTTTCTCACTCCAAGCACAAAGCGTGCGCAGCACGAGTCTTGGCACAGCAAAACACTTCCTTTGGCATGCCCTTTGCAGCCTCACTCCAAACGGGGCTCTCCGCTTCATCCATCCCCTGACTCCATACTAGCACCAACGGGCTGCTAAAGCGTTTCGCAGAAAACACCAAGGAACCTGTTTCTCACTCCAAGCACAAAGCGTGCGCAGCACGAGTCTTGGCACAGCAAAACACTTCCTTTGGCATGCCCTTTGCAGCCTCACTCCAAACGGGGCTCTCCGCTTCATCCATCCCCTGACTCCATACTAGCACCAACGGGCTGCTAAAGCGTTTCGCAGAAAACACCAAGGAACCTGTTTCTCACTCCAAGCACAAAGCGTGCGCAGCACGAGTCTTGGCACAGCAAAACACTTCCTTTGGCATGCCCTTTGCAGCCTCACTCCAAACGGGGCTCTCCGCTTCATCCATCCCCTGACTCCATACTAGCACCAACGGGCTGCTAAAGCGTTTCGCAGAAAACACCAAGGAACCTGTTTCTCACTCCAAGCACAAAGCGTGCGCAGCACGAGTCTTGGCACAGCAAAACACTTCCTTTGGCATGCCCTTTGCAGCCTCACTCCAAACGGGGCTCTCCGCTTCATCCATCCCCTGACTCCATACTAGCACCAACGGGCTGCTAAAGCGTTTCGCAGAAAACACCAAGGAACCTGTTTCTCACTCCAAGCACAAAGCGTGCGCAGCACGAGTCTTGGCACAGCAAAACACTTCCTTTGGCATGCCCTTTGCAGCCTCACTCCAAACGGGGCTCTCCGCTTCATCCATCCCCTGACTCCATACTAGCACCAACGGGCTGCTAAAGCGTTTCGCAGAAAACACCAAGGAACCTGTTTCTCACTCCAAGCACAAAGCGTGCGCAGCACGAGTCTTGGCACAGCAAAACACTTCCTTTGGCATGCCCTTTGCAGCCTCACTCCAAACGGGGCTCTCCGCTTCATCCATCCCCTGACTCCATACTAGCACCAACGGGCTGCTAAAGCGTTTCGCAGAAAACACCAAGGAACCTGTTTCTCACTCCAAGCACAAAGCGTGCGCAGCACGAGTCTTGGCACAGCAAAACACTTCCTTTGGCATGCCCTTTGCAGCCTCACTCCAAACGGGGCTCTCCGCTTCATCCATCCCCTGACTCCATACTAGCACCAACGGGCTGCTAAAGCGTTTCGCAGAAAACACCAAGGAACCTGTTTCTCACTCCAAGCACAAAGCGTGCGCAGCACGAGTCTTGGCACAGCAAAACACTTCCTTTGGCATGCCCTTTGCAGCCTCACTCCAAACGGGGCTCTCCGCTTCATCCATCCCCTGACTCCATACTAGCACCAACGGGCTGCTAAAGCGTTTCGCAGAAAACACCAAGGAACCTGTTTCTCACTCCAAGCACAAAGCGTGCGCAGCACGAGTCTTGGCACAGCAAAACACTTCCTTTGGCATGCCCTTTGCAGCCTCACTCCAAACGGGGCTCTCCGCTTCATCCATCCCCTGACTCCATACTAGCACCAACGGGCTGCTAAAGCGTTTCGCAGAAAACACCAAGGAACCTGTTTCTCACTCCAAGCACAAAGCGTGCGCAGCACGAGTCTTGGCACAGCAAAACACTTCCTTTGGCATGCCCTTTGCAGCCTCACTCCAAACGGGGCTCTCCGCTTCATCCATCCCCTGACTCCATACTAGCACCAACGGGCTGCTAAAGCGTTTCGCAGAAAACACCAAGGAACCTGTTTCTCACTCCAAGCACAAAGCGTGCGCAGCACGAGTCTTGGCACAGCAAAACACTTCCTTTGGCATGCCCTTTGCAGCCTCACTCCAAACGGGGCTCTCCGCTTCATCCATCCCCTGACTCCATACTAGCACCAACGGGCTGCTAAAGCGTTTCGCAGAAAACACCAAGGAACCTGTTTCTCACTCCAAGCACAAAGCGTGCGCAGCACGAGTCTTGGCACAGCAAAACACTTCCTTTGGCATGCCCTTTGCAGCCTCACTCCAAACGGGGCTCTCCGCTTCATCCATCCCCTGACTCCATACTAGCACCAACGGGCTGCTAAAGCGTTTCGCAGAAAACACCAAGGAACCTGTTTCTCACTCCAAGCACAAAGCGTGCGCAGCACGAGTCTTGGCACAGCAAAACACTTCCTTTGGCATGCCCTTTGCAGCCTCACTCCAAACGGGGCTCTCCGCTTCATCCATCCCCTGACTCCATACTAGCACCAACGGGCTGCTAAAGCGTTTCGCAGAAAACACCAAGGAACCTGTTTCTCACTCCAAGCACAAAGCGTGCGCAGCACGAGTCTTGGCACAGCAAAACACTTCCTTTGGCATGCCCTTTGCAGCCTCACTCCAAACGGGGCTCTCCGCTTCATCCATCCCCTGACTCCATACTAGCACCAACGGGCTGCTAAAGCGTTTCGCAGAAAACACCAAGGAACCTGTTTCTCACTCCAAGCACAAAGCGTGCGCAGCACGAGTCTTGGCACAGCAAAACACTTCCTTTGGCATGCCCTTTGCAGCCTCACTCCAAACGGGGCTCTCCGCTTCATCCATCCCCTGACTCCATACTAGCACCAACGGGCTGCTAAAGCGTTTCGCAGAAAACACCAAGGAACCTGTTTCTCACTCCAAGCACAAAGCGTGCGCAGCACGAGTCTTGGCACAGCAAAACACTTCCTTTGGCATGCCCTTTGCAGCCTCACTCCAAACGGGGCTCTCCGCTTCATCCATCCCCTGACTCCATACTAGCACCAACGGGCTGCTAAAGCGTTTCGCAGAAAACACCAAGGAACCTGTTTCTCACTCCAAGCACAAAGCGTGCGCAGCACGAGTCTTGGCACAGCAAAACACTTCCTTTGGCATGCCCTTTGCAGCCTCACTCCAAACGGGGCTCTCCGCTTCATCCATCCCCTGACTCCATACTAGCACCAACGGGCTGCTAAAGCGTTTCGCAGAAAACACCAAGGAACCTGTTTCTCACTCCAAGCACAAAGCGTGCGCAGCACGAGTCTTGGCACAGCAAAACACTTCCTTTGGCATGCCCTTTGCAGCCTCACTCCAAACGGGGCTCTCCGCTTCATCCATCCCCTGACTCCATACTAGCACCAACGGGCTGCTAAAGCGTTTCGCAGAAAACACCAAGGAACCTGTTTCTCACTCCAAGCACAAAGCGTGCGCAGCACGAGTCTTGGCACAGCAAAACACTTCCTTTGGCATGCCCTTTGCAGCCTCACTCCAAACGGGGCTCTCCGCTTCATCCATCCCCTGACTCCATACTAGCACCAACGGGCTGCTAAAGCGTTTCGCAGAAAACACCAAGGAACCTGTTTCTCACTCCAAGCACAAAGCGTGCGCAGCACGAGTCTTGGCACAGCAAAACACTTCCTTTGGCATGCCCTTTGCAGCCTCACTCCAAACGGGGCTCTCCGCTTCATCCATCCCCTGACTCCATACTAGCACCAACGGGCTGCTAAAGCGTTTCGCAGAAAACACCAAGGAACCTGTTTCTCACTCCAAGCACAAAGCGTGCGCAGCACGAGTCTTGGCACAGCAAAACACTTCCTTTGGCATGCCCTTTGCAGCCTCACTCCAAACGGGGCTCTCCGCTTCATCCATCCCCTGACTCCATACTAGCACCAACGGGCTGCTAAAGCGTTTCGCAGAAAACACCAAGGAACCTGTTTCTCACTCCAAGCACAAAGCGTGCGCAGCACGAGTCTTGGCACAGCAAAACACTTCCTTTGGCATGCCCTTTGCAGCCTCACTCCAAACGGGGCTCTCCGCTTCATCCATCCCCTGACTCCATACTAGCACCAACGGGCTGCTAAAGCGTTTCGCAGAAAACACCAAGGAACCTGTTTCTCACTCCAAGCACAAAGCGTGCGCAGCACGAGTCTTGGCACAGCAAAACACTTCCTTTGGCATGCCCTTTGCAGCCTCACTCCAAACGGGGCTCTCCGCTTCATCCATCCCCTGACTCCATACTAGCACCAACGGGCTGCTAAAGCGTTTCGCAGAAAACACCAAGGAACCTGTTTCTCACTCCAAGCACAAAGCGTGCGCAGCACGAGTCTTGGCACAGCAAAACACTTCCTTTGGCATGCCCTTTGCAGCCTCACTCCAAACGGGGCTCTCCGCTTCATCCATCCCCTGACTCCATACTAGCACCAACGGGCTGCTAAAGCGTTTCGCAGAAAACACCAAGGAACCTGTTTCTCACTCCAAGCACAAAGCGTGCGCAGCACGAGTCTTGGCACAGCAAAACACTTCCTTTGGCATGCCCTTTGCAGCCTCACTCCAAACGGGGCTCTCCGCTTCATCCATCCCCTGACTCCATACTAGCACCAACGGGCTGCTAAAGCGTTTCGCAGAAAACACCAAGGAACCTGTTTCTCACTCCAAGCACAAAGCGTGCGCAGCACGAGTCTTGGCACAGCAAAACACTTCCTTTGGCATGCCCTTTGCAGCCTCACTCCAAACGGGGCTCTCCGCTTCATCCATCCCCTGACTCCATACTAGCACCAACGGGCTGCTAAAGCGTTTCGCAGAAAACACCAAGGAACCTGTTTCTCACTCCAAGCACAAAGCGTGCGCAGCACGAGTCTTGGCACAGCAAAACACTTCCTTTGGCATGCCCTTTGCAGCCTCACTCCAAACGGGGCTCTCCGCTTCATCCATCCCCTGACTCCATACTAGCACCAACGGGCTGCTAAAGCGTTTCGCAGAAAACACCAAGGAACCTGTTTCTCACTCCAAGCACAAAGCGTGCGCAGCACGAGTCTTGGCACAGCAAAACACTTCCTTTGGCATGCCCTTTGCAGCCTCACTCCAAACGGGGCTCTCCGCTTCATCCATCCCCTGACTCCATACTAGCACCAACGGGCTGCTAAAGCGTTTCGCAGAAAACACCAAGGAACCTGTTTCTCACTCCAAGCACAAAGCGTGCGCAGCACGAGTCTTGGCACAGCAAAACACTTCCTTTGGCATGCCCTTTGCAGCCTCACTCCAAACGGGGCTCTCCGCTTCATCCATCCCCTGACTCCATACTAGCACCAACGGGCTGCTAAAGCGTTTCGCAGAAAACACCAAGGAACCTGTTTCTCACTCCAAGCACAAAGCGTGCGCAGCACGAGTCTTGGCACAGCAAAACACTTCCTTTGGCATGCCCTTTGCAGCCTCACTCCAAACGGGGCTCTCCGCTTCATCCATCCCCTGACTCCATACTAGCACCAACGGGCTGCTAAAGCGTTTCGCAGAAAACACCAAGGAACCTGTTTCTCACTCCAAGCACAAAGCGTGCGCAGCACGAGTCTTGGCACAGCAAAACACTTCCTTTGGCATGCCCTTTGCAGCCTCACTCCAAACGGGGCTCTCCGCTTCATCCATCCCCTGACTCCATACTAGCACCAACGGGCTGCTAAAGCGTTTCGCAGAAAACACCAAGGAACCTGTTTCTCACTCCAAGCACAAAGCGTGCGCAGCACGAGTCTTGGCACAGCAAAACACTTCCTTTGGCATGCCCTTTGCAGCCTCACTCCAAACGGGGCTCTCCGCTTCATCCATCCCCTGACTCCATACTAGCACCAACGGGCTGCTAAAGCGTTTCGCAGAAAACACCAAGGAACCTGTTTCTCACTCCAAGCACAAAGCGTGCGCAGCACGAGTCTTGGCACAGCAAAACACTTCCTTTGGCATGCCCTTTGCAGCCTCACTCCAAACGGGGCTCTCCGCTTCATCCATCCCCTGACTCCATACTAGCACCAACGGGCTGCTAAAGCGTTTCGCAGAAAACACCAAGGAACCTGTTTCTCACTCCAAGCACAAAGCGTGCGCAGCACGAGTCTTGGCACAGCAAAACACTTCCTTTGGCATGCCCTTTGCAGCCTCACTCCAAACGGGGCTCTCCGCTTCATCCATCCCCTGACTCCAGTACTAGCACCAACGGGCTGCTAAAGCGTTTCGCAGAAAACACCAAGGAACCTGTTTCTCACTCCAAGCACAAAGCGTGCGCAGCACGAGTCTTGGCACAGCAAAACACTTCCTTTGGCATGCCCTTTGCAGCCTCACTCCAAACGGGGCTCTCCGCTTCATCCATCCCCTGACTCCATACTAGCACCAACGGGCTGCTAAAGCGTTTCGCAGAAAACACCAAGGAACCTGTTTCTCACTCCAAGCACAAAGCGTGCGCAGCACGAGTCTTGGCACAGCAAAACACTTCCTTTGGCATGCCCTTTGCAGCCTCACTCCAAACGGGGCTCTCCGCTTCATCCATCCCCTGACTCCATACTAGCACCAACGGGCTGCTAAAGCGTTTCGCAGAAAACACCAAGGAACCTGTTTCTCACTCCAAGCACAAAGCGTGCGCAGCACGAGTCTTGGCACAGCAAAACACTTCCTTTGGCATGCCCTTTGCAGCCTCACTCCAAACGGGGCTCTCCGCTTCATCCATCCCCTGACTCCATACTAGCACCAACGGGCTGCTAAAGCGTTTCGCAGAAAACACCAAGGAACCTGTTTCTCACTCCAAGCACAAAGCGTGCGCAGCACGAGTCTTGGCACAGCAAAACACTTCCTTTGGCATGCCCTTTGCAGCCTCACTCCAAACGGGGCTCTCCGCTTCATCCATCCCCTGACTCCATACTAGCACCAACGGGCTGCTAAAGCGTTTCGCAGAAAACACCAAGGAACCTGTTTCTCACTCCAAGCACAAAGCGTGCGCAGCACGAGTCTTGGCACAGCAAAACACTTCCTTTGGCATGCCCTTTGCAGCCTCACTCCAAACGGGGCTCTCCGCTTCATCCATCCCCTGACTCCATACTAGCACCAACGGGCTGCTAAAGCGTTTCGCAGAAAACACCAAGGAACCTGTTTCTCACTCCAAGCACAAAGCGTGCGCAGCACGAGTCTTGGCACAGCAAAACACTTCCTTTGGCATGCCCTTTGCAGCCTCACTCCAAACGGGGCTCTCCGCTTCATCCATCCCCTGACTCCATACTAGCACCAACGGGCTGCTAAAGCGTTTCGCAGAAAACACCAAGGAACCTGTTTCTCACTCCAAGCACAAAGCGTGCGCAGCACGAGTCTTGGCACAGCAAAACACTTCCTTTGGCATGCCCTTTGCAGCCTCACTCCAAACGGGGCTCTCCGCTTCATCCATCCCCTGACTCCATACTAGCACCAACGGGCTGCTAAAGCGTTTCGCAGAAAACACCAAGGAACCTGTTTCTCACTCCAAGCACAAAGCGTGCGCAGCACGAGTCTTGGCACAGCAAAACACTTCCTTTGGCATGCCCTTTGCAGCCTCACTCCAAACGGGGCTCTCCGCTTCATCCATCCCCTGACTCCATACTAGCACCAACGGGCTGCTAAAGCGTTTCGCAGAAAACACCAAGGAACCTGTTTCTCACTCCAAGCACAAAGCGTGCGCAGCACGAGTCTTGGCACAGCAAAACACTTCCTTTGGCATGCCCTTTGCAGCCTCACTCCAAACGGGGCTCTCCGCTTCATCCATCCCCTGACTCCATACTAGCACCAACGGGCTGCTAAAGCGTTTCGCAGAAAACACCAAGGAACCTGTTTCTCACTCCAAGCACAAAGCGTGCGCAGCACGAGTCTTGGCACAGCAAAACACTTCCTTTGGCATGCCCTTTGCAGCCTCACTCCAAACGGGGCTCTCCGCTTCATCCATCCCCTGACTCCATACTAGCACCAACGGGCTGCTAAAGCGTTTCGCAGAAAACACCAAGGAACCTGTTTCTCACTCCAAGCACAAAGCGTGCGCAGCACGAGTCTTGGCACAGCAAAACACTTCCTTTGGCATGCCCTTTGCAGCCTCACTCCAAACGGGGCTCTCCGCTTCATCCATCCCCTGACTCCATACTAGCACCAACGGGCTGCTAAAGCGTTTCGCAGAAAACACCAAGGAACCTGTTTCTCACTCCAAGCACAAAGCGTGCGCAGCACGAGTCTTGGCACAGCAAAACACTTCCTTTGGCATGCCCTTTGCAGCCTCACTCCAAACGGGGCTCTCCGCTTCATCCATCCCCTGACTCCATACTAGCACCAACGGGCTGCTAAAGCGTTTCGCAGAAAACACCAAGGAACCTGTTTCTCACTCCAAGCACAAAGCGTGCGCAGCACGAGTCTTGGCACAGCAAAACACTTCCTTTGGCATGCCCTTTGCAGCCTCACTCCAAACGGGGCTCTCCGCTTCATCCATCCCCTGACTCCATACTAGCACCAACGGGCTGCTAAAGCGTTTCGCAGAAAACACCAAGGAACCTGTTTCTCACTCCAAGCACAAAGCGTGCGCAGCACGAGTCTTGGCACAGCAAAACACTTCCTTTGGCATGCCCTTTGCAGCCTCACTCCAAACGGGGCTCTCCGCTTCATCCATCCCCTGACTCCATACTAGCACCAACGGGCTGCTAAAGCGTTTCGCAGAAAACACCAAGGAACCTGTTTCTCACTCCAAGCACAAAGCGTGCGCAGCACGAGTCTTGGCACAGCAAAACACTTCCTTTGGCATGCCCTTTGCAGCCTCACTCCAAACGGGGCTCTCCGCTTCATCCATCCCCTGACTCCATACTAGCACCAACGGGCTGCTAAAGCGTTTCGCAGAAAACACCAAGGAACCTGTTTCTCACTCCAAGCACAAAGCGTGCGCAGCACGAGTCTTGGCACAGCAAAACACTTCCTTTGGCATGCCCTTTGCAGCCTCACTCCAAACGGGGCTCTCCGCTTCATCCATCCCCTGACTCCATACTAGCACCAACGGGCTGCTAAAGCGTTTCGCAGAAAACACCAAGGAACCTGTTTCTCACTCCAAGCACAAAGCGTGCGCAGCACGAGTCTTGGCACAGCAAAACACTTCCTTTGGCATGCCCTTTGCAGCCTCACTCCAAACGGGGCTCTCCGCTTCATCCATCCCCTGACTCCATACTAGCACCAACGGGCTGCTAAAGCGTTTCGCAGAAAACACCAAGGAACCTGTTTCTCACTCCAAGCACAAAGCGTGCGCAGCACGAGTCTTGGCACAGCAAAACACTTCCTTTGGCATGCCCTTTGCAGCCTCACTCCAAACGGGGCTCTCCGCTTCATCCATCCCCTGACTCCATACTAGCACCAACGGGCTGCTAAAGCGTTTCGCAGAAAACACCAAGGAACCTGTTTCTCACTCCAAGCACAAAGCGTGCGCAGCACGAGTCTTGGCACAGCAAAACACTTCCTTTGGCATGCCCTTTGCAGCCTCACTCCAAACGGGGCTCTCCGCTTCATCCATCCCCTGACTCCATACTAGCACCAACGGGCTGCTAAAGCGTTTCGCAGAAAACACCAAGGAACCTGTTTCTCACTCCAAGCACAAAGCGTGCGCAGCACGAGTCTTGGCACAGCAGAACACTTCCTTTGTCATGCTCTTTGCAGCCTCACTCCAAACGGGGCTCTCCGCTTCATCCATCCCCTGACTCCATACTAGCACCAACGGGCTGCTAAAGCGTTTCGCAGAAAACACCAAGGAACCTGTTTCTCACTCCAAGCACAAAGCGTGCGCAGCACGAGTCTTGGCACAGCAAAACACTTCCTTTGGCATGCCCTTTGCAGCCTCACTCCAAACGGGGCTCTCCGCTTCATCCATCCCCTGACTCCATACTAGCACCAACGGGCTGCTAAAGCGTTTCGCAGAAAACACCAAGGAACCTGTTTCTCACTCCAAGCACAAAGCGTGCGCAGCACGAGTCTTGGCACAGCAAAACACTTCCTTTGGCATGCCCTTTGCAGCCTCACTCCAAACGGGGCTCTCCGCTTCATCCATCCCCTGACTCCATACTAGCACCAACGGGCTGCTAAAGCGTTTCGCAGAAAACACCAAGGAACCTGTTTCTCACTCCAAGCACAAAGCGTGCGCAGCACGAGTCTTGGCACAGCAAAACACTTCCTTTGGCATGCCCTTTGCAGCCTCACTCCAAACGGGGCTCTCCGCTTCATCCATCCCCTGACTCCATACTAGCACCAACGGGCTGCTAAAGCGTTTCGCAGAAAACACCAAGGAACCTGTTTCTCACTCCAAGCACAAAGCGTGCGCAGCACGAGTCTTGGCACAGCAAAACACTTCCTTTGGCATGCCCTTTGCAGCCTCACTCCAAACGGGGCTCTCCGCTTCATCCATCCCCTGACTCCATACTAGCACCAACGGGCTGCTAAAGCGTTTCGCAGAAAACACCAAGGAACCTGTTTCTCACTCCAAGCACAAAGCGTGCGCAGCACGAGTCTTGGCACAGCAAAACACTTCCTTTGGCATGCCCTTTGCAGCCTCACTCCAAACGGGGCTCTCCGCTTCATCCATCCCCTGACTCCATACTAGCACCAACGGGCTGCTAAAGCGTTTCGCAGAAAACACCAAGGAACCTGTTTCTCACTCCAAGCACAAAGCGTGCGCAGCACGAGTCTTGGCACAGCAAAACACTTCCTTTGGCATGCCCTTTGCAGCCTCACTCCAAACGGGGCTCTCCGCTTCATCCATCCCCTGACTCCATACTAGCACCAACGGGCTGCTAAAGCGTTTCGCAGAAAACACCAAGGAACCTGTTTCTCACTCCAAGCACAAAGCGTGCGCAGCACGAGTCTTGGCACAGCAAAACACTTCCTTTGGCATGCCCTTTGCAGCCTCACTCCAAACGGGGCTCTCCGCTTCATCCATCCCCTGACTCCATACTAGCACCAACGGGCTGCTAAAGCGTTTCGCAGAAAACACCAAGGAACCTGTTTCTCACTCCAAGCACAAAGCGTGCGCAGCACGAGTCTTGGCACAGCAAAACACTTCCTTTGGCATGCCCTTTGCAGCCTCACTCCAAACGGGGCTCTCCGCTTCATCCATCCCCTGACTCCATACTAGCACCAACGGGCTGCTAAAGCGTTTCGCAGAAAACACCAAGGAACCTGTTTCTCACTCCAAGCACAAAGCGTGCGCAGCACGAGTCTTGGCACAGCAAAACACTTCCTTTGGCATGCCCTTTGCAGCCTCACTCCAAACGGGGCTCTCCGCTTCATCCATCCCCTGACTCCATACTAGCACCAACGGGCTGCTAAAGCGTTTCGCAGAAAACACCAAGGAACCTGTTTCTCACTCCAAGCACAAAGCGTGCGCAGCACGAGTCTTGGCACAGCAAAACACTTCCTTTGGCATGCCCTTTGCAGCCTCACTCCAAACGGGGCTCTCCGCTTCATCCATCCCCTGACTCCATACTAGCACCAACGGGCTGCTAAAGCGTTTCGCAGAAAACACCAAGGAACCTGTTTCTCACTCCAAGCACAAAGCGTGCGCAGCACGAGTCTTGGCACAGCAAAACACTTCCTTTGGCATGCCCTTTGCAGCCTCACTCCAAACGGGGCTCTCCGCTTCATCCATCCCCTGACTCCATACTAGCACCAACGGGCTGCTAAAGCGTTTCGCAGAAAACACCAAGGAACCTGTTTCTCACTCCAAGCACAAAGCGTGCGCAGCACGAGTCTTGGCACAGCAAAACACTTCCTTTGGCATGCCCTTTGCAGCCTCACTCCAAACGGGGCTCTCCGCTTCATCCATCCCCTGACTCCATACTAGCACCAACGGGCTGCTAAAGCGTTTCGCAGAAAACACCAAGGAACCTGTTTCTCACTCCAAGCACAAAGCGTGCGCAGCACGAGTCTTGGCACAGCAAAACACTTCCTTTGGCATGCCCTTTGCAGCCTCACTCCAAACGGGGCTCTCCGCTTCATCCATCCCCTGACTCCATACTAGCACCAACGGGCTGCTAAAGCGTTTCGCAGAAAACACCAAGGAACCTGTTTCTCACTCCAAGCACAAAGCGTGCGCAGCACGAGTCTTGGCACAGCAAAACACTTCCTTTGGCATGCCCTTTGCAGCCTCACTCCAAACGGGGCTCTCCGCTTCATCCATCCCCTGACTCCATACTAGCACCAACGGGCTGCTAAAGCGTTTCGCAGAAAACACCAAGGAACCTGTTTCTCACTCCAAGCACAAAGCGTGCGCAGCACGAGTCTTGGCACAGCAAAACACTTCCTTTGGCATGCCCTTTGCAGCCTCACTCCAAACGGGGCTCTCCGCTTCATCCATCCCCTGACTCCATACTAGCACCAACGGGCTGCTAAAGCGTTTCGCAGAAAACACCAAGGAACCTGTTTCTCACTCCAAGCACAAAGCGTGCGCAGCACGAGTCTTGGCACAGCAAAACACTTCCTTTGGCATGCCCTTTGCAGCCTCACATCCAAACGGGGCTCTCCGCTTCATCCATCCCCTGACTCCATACTAGCACCAACGGGCTGCTAAAGCGTTTCGCAGAAAACACCAAGGAACCTGTTTCTCACTCCAAGCACAAAGCGTGCGCAGCACGAGTCTTGGCACAGCAAAACACTTCCTTTGGCATGCCCTTTGCAGCCTCACTCCAAACGGGCTCTCCGCTTCATCCATCCCCTGACTCCATACTAGCACCAACGGGCTGCTAAAGCGTTTCGCAGAAAACACCAAGGAACCTGTTTCTCACTCCAAGCACAAAGCGTGCGCAGCACGAGTCTTGGCACAGCAAACACTTCCTTGGCATGCCCTTTGCAGCCTCACTCCAAACGGGGCTCTCCGCTTCATCCATCCCCTGACTCCATACTAGCACCAACGGGCTGCTAAAGCGTTTCGCAGAAAACACCAAGGAACCTGTTTCTCACTCCAAGCACAAAGCGTGCGCAGCACGAGTCTTGGCACAGCAAAACACTTCCTTTGGCATACCCTTTGCAGCCTCACTCCAAACGGGCTCTCCGCTTCATCCATCCCCTGACTCCATACTAGCACCAACGGGCTGCTAAAGCGTTTCGCAGAAAACACCAAGGAACCTGTTTCTCACTCCAAGCACAAAGCGTGCGCAGCACGAGTCTTGGCACAGCAAAACACTTCCTTTGGCATGCCCTTTGCAGCCTCACTCCAAACGGGGCTCTCCGCTTCATCCATCCCCTGACTCCATACTAGCACCAACGGGCTGCTAAAGCGTTTCGCAGAAAACACCAAGGAACCTGTTTCTCACTCCAAGCACAAAGCGTGCGCAGCACGAGTCTTGGCACAGCAAAACACTTCCTTTGGCATGCCCTTTGCAGCCTCACTCCAAACGGGGCTCTCCGCTTCATCCATCCCCTGACTCCATACTAGCACCAACGGGCTGCTAAAGCGTTTCGCAGAAAACACCAAGGAACCTGTTTCTCACTCCAAGCACAAAGCGTGCGCAGCACGAGTCTTGGCACAGCAAAACACTTCCTTTGGCATGCCCTTTGCAGCCTCACTCCAAACGGGGCTCTCCGCTTCATCTATCCACTGACTCCATACTAGCACCAACGGCTGCTAAAGCGTTTCGCAGAAAACACCAAGGAACCTGTTTCTCACTCCAAGCACAAAGCGTGCGCAGCACGAGTCTTGGCACAGCAAAACACTTCCTTTGGCATGCCCTTTGCAGCCTCACTCCAAACGGGGCTCTCCGCTTCATCCATCCCCTGACTCCATACTAGCACCAACGGGCTGCTAAAGCGTTTCGCAGAAAACACCAAGGAACCTGTTTCTCACTCCAAGCACAAAGCGTGCGCAGCACGAGTCTTGGCACAGCAAAACACTTCCTTTGGCATGCCCTTTGCAGCCTCACTCCAAACGGGGCTCTCCGCTTCATCCATCCCCTGACTCCATACTAGCACCAACGGGCTGCTAAAGCGTTTCGCAGAAAACACCAAGGAACCTGTTTCTCACTCCAAGCACAAAGCGTGCGCAGCACGAGTCTTGGCACAGCAAAACACTTCCTTTGGCATGCCCTTTGCAGCCTCACTCCAAACGGGGCTCTCCGCTTCATCCATCCCCTGACTCCATACTAGCACCAACGGGCTGCTAAAGCGTTTCGCAGAAAACACCAAGGAACCTGTTTCTCACTCCAAGCACAAAGCGTGCGCAGCACGAGTCTTGGCACAGCAAAACACTTCCTTTGGCATGCCCTTTGCAGCCTCACTCCAAACGGGGCTCTCCGCTTCATCCATCCCCTGACTCCATACTAGCACCAACGGGCTGCTAAAGCGTTTCGCAGAAAACACCAAGGAACCTGTTTCTCACTCCAAGCACAAAGCGTGCGCAGCACGAGTCTTGGCACAGCAAAACACTTCCTTTGGCATGCCCTTTGCAGCCTCACTCCAAACGGGGCTCTCCGCTTCATCCATCCCCTGACTCCATACTAGCACCAACGGGCTGCTAAAGCGTTTCGCAGAAAACACCAAGGAACCTGTTTCTCACTCCAAGCACAAAGCGTGCGCAGCACGAGTCTTGGCACAGCAAAACACTTCCTTTGGCATGCCCTTTGCAGCCTCACTCCAAACGGGGCTCTCCGCTTCATCCATCCCCTGACTCCATACTAGCACCAACGGGCTGCTAAAGCGTTTCGCAGAAAACACCAAGGAACCTGTTTCTCACTCCAAGCACAAAGCGTGCGCAGCACGAGTCTTGGCACAGCAAAACACTTCCTTTGGCATGCCCTTTGCAGCCTCACTCCAAACGGGGCTCTCCGCTTCATCCATCCCCTGACTCCATACTAGCACCAACGGGCTGCTAAAGCGTTTCGCAGAAAACACCAAGGAACCTGTTTCTCACTCCAAGCACAAAGCGTGCGCAGCACGAGTCTTGGCACAGCAAAACACTTCCTTTGGCATGCCCTTTGCAGCCTCACTCCAAACGGGGCTCTCCGCTTCATCCATCCCCTGACTCCATACTAGCACCAACGGGCTGCTAAAGCGTTTCGCAGAAAACACCAAGGAACCTGTTTCTCACTCCAAGCACAAAGCGTGCGCAGCACGAGTCTTGGCACAGCAAAACACTTCCTTTGGCATGCCCTTTGCAGCCTCACTCCAAACGGGGCTCTCCGCTTCATCCATCCCCTGACTCCATACTAGCACCAACGGGCTGCTAAAGCGTTTCGCAGAAAACACCAAGGAACCTGTTTCTCACTCCAAGCACAAAGCGTGCGCAGCACGAGTCTTGGCACAGCAAAACACTTCCTTTGGCATGCCCTTTGCAGCCTCACTCCAAACGGGGCTCTCCGCTTCATCCATCCCCTGACTCCATACTAGCACCAACGGGCTGCTAAAGCGTTTCGCAGAAAACACCAAGGAACCTGTTTCTCACTCCAAGCACAAAGCGTGCGCAGCACGAGTCTTGGCACAGCAAAACACTTCCTTTGGCATGCCCTTTGCAGCCTCACTCCAAACGGGGCTCTCCGCTTCATCCATCCCCTGACTCCATACTAGCACCAACGGGCTGCTAAAGCGTTTCGCAGAAAACACCAAGGAACCTGTTTCTCACTCCAAGCACAAAGCGTGCGCAGCACGAGTCTTGGCACAGCAAAACACTTCCTTTGGCATGCCCTTTGCAGCCTCACTCCAAACGGGGCTCTCCGCTTCATCCATCCCCTGACTCCATACTAGCACCAACGGGCTGCTAAAGCGTTTCGCAGAAAACACCAAGGAACCTGTTTCTCACTCCAAGCACAAAGCGTGCGCAGCACGAGTCTTGGCACAGCAAAACACTTCCTTTGGCATGCCCTTTGCAGCCTCACTCCAAACGGGGCTCTCCGCTTCATCCATCCCCTGACTCCATACTAGCACCAACGGGCTGCTAAAGCGTTTCGCAGAAAACACCAAGGAACCTGTTTCTCACTCCAAGCACAAAGCGTGCGCAGCACGAGTCTTGGCACAGCAAAACACTTCCTTTGGCATGCCCTTTGCAGCCTCACTCCAAACGGGGCTCTCCGCTTCATCCATCCCCTGACTCCATACTAGCACCAACGGGCTGCTAAAGCGTTTCGCAGAAAACACCAAGGAACCTGTTTCTCACTCCAAGCACAAAGCGTGCGCAGCACGAGTCTTGGCACAGCAAAACACTTCCTTTGGCATGCCCTTTGCAGCCTCACTCCAAACGGGGCTCTCCGCTTCATCCATCCCCTGACTCCATACTAGCACCAACGGGCTGCTAAAGCGTTTCGCAGAAAACACCAAGGAACCTGTTTCTCACTCCAAGCACAAAGCGTGCGCAGCACGAGTCTTGGCACAGCAAAACACTTCCTTTGGCATGCCCTTTGCAGCCTCACTCCAAACGGGGCTCTCCGCTTCATCTATCCACTGACTCCATACTAGCACCAACGGGCTGCTAAAGCGTTTCGCAGAAAACACCAAGGAACCTGTTTCTCACTCCAAGCACAAAGCGTGCGCAGCACGAGTCTTGGCACAGCAAAACACTTCCTTTGGCATGCCCTTTGCAGCCTCACTCCAAACGGGGCTCTCCGCTTCATCCATCCCCTGACTCCATACTAGCACCAACGGGCTGCTAAAGCGTTTCGCAGAAAACACCAAGGAACCTGTTTCTCACTCCAAGCACAAAGCGTGCGCAGCACGAGTCTTGGCACAGCAAAACACTTCCTTTGGCATGCCCTTTGCAGCCTCACTCCAAACGGGGCTCTCCGCTTCATCCATCCCCTGACTCCATACTAGCACCAACGGGCTGCTAAAGCGTTTCGCAGAAAACACCAAGGAACCTGTTTCTCACTCCAAGCACAAAGCGTGCGCAGCACGAGTCTTGGCACAGCAAAACACTTCCTTTGGCATGCCCTTTGCAGCCTCACTCCAAACGGGGCTCTCCGCTTCATCCATCCCCTGACTCCATACTAGCACCAACGGGCTGCTAAAGCGTTTCGCAGAAAACACCAAGGAACCTGTTTCTCACTCCAAGCACAAAGCGTGCGCAGCACGAGTCTTGGCACAGCAAAACACTTCCTTTGGCATGCCCTTTGCAGCCTCACTCCAAACGGGGCTCTCCGCTTCATCCATCCCCTGACTCCATACTAGCACCAACGGGCTGCTAAAGCGTTTCGCAGAAAACACCAAGGAACCTGTTTCTCACTCCAAGCACAAAGCGTGCGCAGCACGAGTCTTGGCACAGCAAAACACTTCCTTTGGCATGCCCTTTGCAGCCTCACTCCAAACGGGGCTCTCCGCTTCATCCATCCCCTGACTCCATACTAGCACCAACGGGCTGCTAAAGCGTTTCGCAGAAAACACCAAGGAACCTGTTTCTCACTCCAAGCACAAAGCGTGCGCAGCACGAGTCTTGGCACAGCAAAACACTTCCTTTGGCATGCCCTTTGCAGCCTCACTCCAAACGGGGCTCTCCGCTTCATCCATCCCCTGACTCCATACTAGCACCAACGGGCTGCTAAAGCGTTTCGCAGAAAACACCAAGGAACCTGTTTCTCACTCCAAGCACAAAGCGTGCGCAGCACGAGTCTTGGCACAGCAAAACACTTCCTTTGGCATGCCCTTTGCAGCCTCACTCCAAACGGGGCTCTCCGCTTCATCCATCCCCTGACTCCATACTAGCACCAACGGGCTGCTAAAGCGTTTCGCAGAAAACACCAAGGAACCTGTTTCTCACTCCAAGCACAAAGCGTGCGCAGCACGAGTCTTGGCACAGCAAAACACTTCCTTTGGCATGCCCTTTGCAGCCTCACTCCAAACGGGGCTCTCCGCTTCATCCATCCCCTGACTCCATACTAGCACCAACGGGCTGCTAAAGCGTTTCGCAGAAAACACCAAGGAACCTGTTTCTCACTCCAAGCACAAAGCGTGCGCAGCACGAGTCTTGGCACAGCAAAACACTTCCTTTGGCATGCCCTTTGCAGCCTCACTCCAAACGGGGCTCTCCGCTTCATCCATCCCCTGACTCCATACTAGCACCAACGGGCTGCTAAAGCGTTTCGCAGAAAACACCAAGGAACCTGTTTCTCACCTCACTCCAAGCACAAAGCGTGCGCAGCACGAGTCTTGGCACAGCAAAACACTTCCTTTGGCATGCCCTTTGCAGCCTCACTCCAAACGGGGCTCTCCGCTTCATCCATCCCCTGACTCCATACTAGCACCAACGGGCTGCTAAAGCGTTTCGCAGAAAACACCAAGGAACCTGTTTCTCACTCCAAGCACAAAGCGTGCGCAGCACGAGTCTTGGCACAGCAAAACACTTCCTTTGGCATGCCCTTTGCAGCCTCACTCCAAACGGGGCTCTCCGCTTCATCCATCCCCTGACTCCATACTAGCACCAACGGGCTGCTAAAGCGTTTCGCAGAAAACACCAAGGAACCTGTTTCTCACTCCAAGCACAAAGCGTGCGCAGCACGAGTCTTGGCACAGCAAAACACTTCCTTTGGCATGCCCTTTGCAGCCTCACTCCAAACGGGGCTCTCCGCTTCATCCATCCCCTGACTCCATACTAGCACCAACGGGCTGCTAAAGCGTTTCGCAGAAAACACCAAGGAACCTGTTTCTCACTCCAAGCACAAAGCGTGCGCAGCACGAGTCTTGGCACAGCAAAACACTTCCTTTGGCATGCCCTTTGCAGCCTCACTCCAAACGGGGCTCTCCGCTTCATCCATCCCCTGACTCCATACTAGCACCAACGGGCTGCTAAAGCGTTTCGCAGAAAACACCAAGGAACCTGTTTCTCACTCCAAGCACAAAGCGTGCGCAGCACGAGTCTTGGCACAGCAAAACACTTCCTTTGGCATGCCCTTTGCAGCCTCACTCCAAACGGGGCTCTCCGCTTCATCCATCCCCTGACTCCATACTAGCACCAACGGGCTGCTAAAGCGTTTCGCAGAAAACACCAAGGAACCTGTTTCTCACTCCAAGCACAAAGCGTGCGCAGCACGAGTCTTGGCACAGCAAAACACTTCCTTTGGCATGCCCTTTGCAGCCTCACTCCAAACGGGGCTCTCCGCTTCATCCATCCCCTGACTCCATACTAGCACCAACGGGCTGCTAAAGCGTTTCGCAGAAAACACCAAGGAACCTGTTTCTCACTCCAAGCACAAAGCGTGCGCAGCACGAGTCTTGGCACAGCAAAACACTTCCTTTGGCATGCCCTTTGCAGCCTCACTCCAAACGGGGCTCTCCGCTTCATCCATCCCCTGACTCCATACTAGCACCAACGGGCTGCTAAAGCGTTTCGCAGAAAACACCAAGGAACCTGTTTCTCACTCCAAGCACAAAGCGTGCGCAGCACGAGTCTTGGCACAGCAAAACACTTCCTTTGGCATGCCCTTTGCAGCCTCACTCCAAACGGGGCTCTCCGCTTCATCCATCCCCTGACTCCATACTAGCACCAACGGGCTGCTAAAGCGTTTCGCAGAAAACACCAAGGAACCTGTTTCTCACTCCAAGCACAAAGCGTGCGCAGCACGAGTCTTGGCACAGCAAAACACTTCCTTTGGCATGCCCTTTGCAGCCTCACTCCAAACGGGGCTCTCCGCTTCATCCATCCCCTGACTCCATACTAGCACCAACGGGCTGCTAAAGCGTTTCGCAGAAAACACCAAGGAACCTGTTTCTCACTCCAAGCACAAAGCGTGCGCAGCACGAGTCTTGGCACAGCAAAACACTTCCTTTGGCATGCCCTTTGCAGCCTCACTCCAAACGGGGCTCTCCGCTTCATCCATCCCCTGACTCCATACTAGCACCAACGGGCTGCTAAAGCGTTTCGCAGAAAACACCAAGGAACCTGTTTCTCACTCCAAGCACAAAGCGTGCGCAGCACGAGTCTTGGCACAGCAAAACACTTCCTTTGGCATGCCCTTTGCAGCCTCACTCCAAACGGGGCTCTCCGCTTCATCCATCCCCTGACTCCATACTAGCACCAACGGGCTGCTAAAGCGTTTCGCAGAAAACACCAAGGAACCTGTTTCTCACTCCAAGCACAAAGCGTGCGCAGCACGAGTCTTGGCACAGCAAAACACTTCCTTTGGCATGCCCTTTGCAGCCTCACTCCAAACGGGGCTCTCCGCTTCATCCATCCCCTGACTCCATACTAGCACCAACGGGCTGCTAAAGCGTTTCGCAGAAAACACCAAGGAACCTGTTTCTCACTCCAAGCACAAAGCGTGCGCAGCACGAGTCTTGGCACAGCAAAACACTTCCTTTGGCATGCCCTTTGCAGCCTCACTCCAAACGGGGCTCTCCGCTTCATCCATCCCCTGACTCCATACTAGCACCAACGGGCTGCTAAAGCGTTTCGCAGAAAACACCAAGGAACCTGTTTCTCACTCCAAGCACAAAGCGTGCGCAGCACGAGTCTTGGCACAGCAAAACACTTCCTTTGGCATGCCCTTTGCAGCCTCACTCCAAACGGGGCTCTCCGCTTCATCCATCCCCTGACTCCATACTAGCACCAACGGGCTGCTAAAGCGTTTCGCAGAAAACACCAAGGAACCTGTTTCTCACTCCAAGCACAAAGCGTGCGCAGCACGAGTCTTGGCACAGCAAAACACTTCCTTTGGCATGCCCTTTGCAGCCTCACTCCAAACGGGGCTCTCCGCTTCATCCATCCCCTGACTCCATACTAGCACCAACGGGCTGCTAAAGCGTTTCGCAGAAAACACCAAGGAACCTGTTTCTCACTCCAAGCACAAAGCGTGCGCAGCACGAGTCTTGGCACAGCAAAACACTTCCTTTGGCATGCCCTTTGCAGCCTCACTCCAAACGGGGCTCTCCGCTTCATCCATCCCCTGACTCCATACTAGCACCAACGGGCTGCTAAAGCGTTTCGCAGAAAACACCAAGGAACCTGTTTCTCACTCCAAGCACAAAGCGTGCGCAGCACGAGTCTTGGCACAGCAAAACACTTCCTTTGGCATGCCCTTTGCAGCCTCACTCCAAACGGGGCTCTCCGCTTCATCCATCCCCTGACTCCATACTAGCACCAACGGGCTGCTAAAGCGTTTCGCAGAAAACACCAAGGAACCTGTTTCTCACTCCAAGCACAAAGCGTGCGCAGCACGAGTCTTGGCACAGCAAAACACTTCCTTTGGCATGCCCTTTGCAGCCTCACTCCAAACGGGGCTCTCCGCTTCATCCATCCCCTGACTCCATACTAGCACCAACGGGCTGCTAAAGCGTTTCGCAGAAAACACCAAGGAACCTGTTTCTCACTCCAAGCACAAAGCGTGCGCAGCACGAGTCTTGGCACAGCAAAACACTTCCTTTGGCATGCCCTTTGCAGCCTCACTCCAAACGGGGCTCTCCGCTTCATCCATCCCCTGACTCCATACTAGCACCAACGGGCTGCTAAAGCGTTTCGCAGAAAACACCAAGGAACCTGTTTCTCACTCCAAGCACAAAGCGTGCGCAGCACGAGTCTTGGCACAGCAAAACACTTCCTTTGGCATGCCCTTTGCAGCCTCACTCCAAACGGGGCTCTCCGCTTCATCCATCCCCTGACTCCATACTAGCACCAACGGGCTGCTAAAGCGTTTCGCAGAAAACACCAAGGAACCTGTTTCTCACTCCAAGCACAAAGCGTGCGCAGCACGAGTCTTGGCACAGCAAAACACTTCCTTTGGCATGCCCTTTGCAGCCTCACTCCAAACGGGGCTCTCCGCTTCATCCATCCCCTGACTCCATACTAGCACCAACGGGCTGCTAAAGCGTTTCGCAGAAAACACCAAGGAACCTGTTTCTCACTCCAAGCACAAAGCGTGCGCAGCACGAGTCTTGGCACAGCAAAACACTTCCTTTGGCATGCCCTTTGCAGCCTCACTCCAAACGGGGCTCTCCGCTTCATCCATCCCCTGACTCCATACTAGCACCAACGGGCTGCTAAAGCGTTTCGCAGAAAACACCAAGGAACCTGTTTCTCACTCCAAGCACAAAGCGTGCGCAGCACGAGTCTTGGCACAGCAAAACACTTCCTTTGGCATGCCCTTTGCAGCCTCACTCCAAACGGGGCTCTCCGCTTCATCCATCCCCTGACTCCATACTAGCACCAACGGGCTGCTAAAGCGTTTCGCAGAAAACACCAAGGAACCTGTTTCTCACTCCAAGCACAAAGCGTGCGCAGCACGAGTCTTGGCACAGCAAAACACTTCCTTTGGCATGCCCTTTGCAGCCTCACTCCAAACGGGGCTCTCCGCTTCATCCATCCCCTGACTCCATACTAGCACCAACGGGCTGCTAAAGCGTTTCGCAGAAAACACCAAGGAACCTGTTTCTCACTCCAAGCACAAAGCGTGCGCAGCACGAGTCTTGGCACAGCAAAACACTTCCTTTGGCATGCCCTTTGCAGCCTCACTCCAAACGGGGCTCTCCGCTTCATCCATCCCCTGACTCCATACTAGCACCAACGGGCTGCTAAAGCGTTTCGCAGAAAACACCAAGGAACCTGTTTCTCACTCCAAGCACAAAGCGTGCGCAGCACGAGTCTTGGCACAGCAAAACACTTCCTTTGGCATGCCCTTTGCAGCCTCACTCCAAACGGGGCTCTCCGCTTCATCCATCCCCTGACTCCATACTAGCACCAACGGGCTGCTAAAGCGTTTCGCAGAAAACACCAAGGAACCTGTTTCTCACTCCAAGCACAAAGCGTGCGCAGCACGAGTCTTGGCACAGCAAAACACTTCCTTTGGCATGCCCTTTGCAGCCTCACTCCAAACGGGGCTCTCCGCTTCATCCATCCCCTGACTCCATACTAGCACCAACGGGCTGCTAAAGCGTTTCGCAGAAAACACCAAGGAACCTGTTTCTCACTCCAAGCACAAAGCGTGCGCAGCACGAGTCTTGGCACAGCAAAACACTTCCTTTGGCATGCCCTTTGCAGCCTCACTCCAAACGGGGCTCTCCGCTTCATCCATCCCCTGACTCCATACTAGCACCAACGGGCTGCTAAAGCGTTTCGCAGAAAACACCAAGGAACCTGTTTCTCACTCCAAGCACAAAGCGTGCGCAGCACGAGTCTTGGCACAGCAAAACACTTCCTTTGGCATGCCCTTTGCAGCCTCACTCCAAACGGGGCTCTCCGCTTCATCCATCCCCTGACTCCATACTAGCACCAACGGGCTGCTAAAGCGTTTCGCAGAAAACACCAAGGAACCTGTTTCTCACTCCAAGCACAAAGCGTGCGCAGCACGAGTCTTGGCACAGCAAAACACTTCCTTTGGCATGCCCTTTGCAGCCTCACTCCAAACGGGGCTCTCCGCTTCATCCATCCCCTGACTCCATACTAGCACCAACGGGCTGCTAAAGCGTTTCGCAGAAAACACCAAGGAACCTGTTTCTCACTCCAAGCACAAAGCGTGCGCAGCACGAGTCTTGGCACAGCAAAACACTTCCTTTGGCATGCCCTTTGCAGCCTCACTCCAAACGGGGCTCTCCGCTTCATCCATCCCCTGACTCCATACTAGCACCAACGGGCTGCTAAAGCGTTTCGCAGAAAACACCAAGGAACCTGTTTCTCACTCCAAGCACAAAGCGTGCGCAGCACGAGTCTTGGCACAGCAAAACACTTCCTTTGGCATGCCCTTTGCAGCCTCACTCCAAACGGGGCTCTCCGCTTCATCCATCCCCTGACTCCATACTAGCACCAACGGGCTGCTAAAGCGTTTCGCAGAAAACACCAAGGAACCTGTTTCTCACTCCAAGCACAAAGCGTGCGCAGCACGAGTCTTGGCACAGCAAAACACTTCCTTTGGCATGCCCTTTGCAGCCTCACTCCAAACGGGGCTCTCCGCTTCATCCATCCCCTGACTCCATACTAGCACCAACGGGCTGCTAAAGCGTTTCGCAGAAAACACCAAGGAACCTGTTTCTCACTCCAAGCACAAAGCGTGCGCAGCACGAGTCTTGGCACAGCAAAACACTTCCTTTGGCATGCCCTTTGCAGCCTCACTCCAAACGGGGCTCTCCGCTTCATCCATCCCCTGACTCCATACTAGCACCAACGGGCTGCTAAAGCGTTTCGCAGAAAACACCAAGGAACCTGTTTCTCACTCCAAGCACAAAGCGTGCGCAGCACGAGTCTTGGCACAGCAAAACACTTCCTTTGGCATGCCCTTTGCAGCCTCACTCCAAACGGGGCTCTCCGCTTCATCCATCCCCTGACTCCATACTAGCACCAACGGGCTGCTAAAGCGTTTCGCAGAAAACACCAAGGAACCTGTTTCTCACTCCAAGCACAAAGCGTGCGCAGCACGAGTCTTGGCACAGCAAAACACTTCCTTTGGCATGCCCTTTGCAGCCTCACTCCAAACGGGGCTCTCCGCTTCATCCATCCCCTGACTCCATACTAGCACCAACGGGCTGCTAAAGCGTTTCGCAGAAAACACCAAGGAACCTGTTTCTCACTCCAAGCACAAAGCGTGCGCAGCACGAGTCTTGGCACAGCAAAACACTTCCTTTGGCATGCCCTTTGCAGCCTCACTCCAAACGGGGCTCTCCGCTTCATCCATCCCCTGACTCCATACTAGCACCAACGGGCTGCTAAAGCGTTTCGCAGAAAACACCAAGGAACCTGTTTCTCACTCCAAGCACAAAGCGTGCGCAGCACGAGTCTTGGCACAGCAAAACACTTCCTTTGGCATGCCCTTTGCAGCCTCACTCCAAACGGGGCTCTCCGCTTCATCCATCCCCTGACTCCATACTAGCACCAACGGGCTGCTAAAGCGTTTCGCAGAAAACACCAAGGAACCTGTTTCTCACTCCAAGCACAAAGCGTGCGCAGCACGAGTCTTGGCACAGCAAAACACTTCCTTTGGCATGCCCTTTGCAGCCTCACTCCAAACGGGGCTCTCCGCTTCATCCATCCCCTGACTCCATACTAGCACCAACGGGCTGCTAAAGCGTTTCGCAGAAAACACCAAGGAACCTGTTTCTCACTCCAAGCACAAAGCGTGCGCAGCACGAGTCTTGGCACAGCAAAACACTTCCTTTGGCATGCCCTTTGCAGCCTCACTCCAAACGGGGCTCTCCGCTTCATCCATCCCCTGACTCCATACTAGCACCAACGGGCTGCTAAAGCGTTTCGCAGAAAACACCAAGGAACCTGTTTCTCACTCCAAGCACAAAGCGTGCGCAGCACGAGTCTTGGCACAGCAAAACACTTCCTTTGGCATGCCCTTTGCAGCCTCACTCCAAACGGGGCTCTCCGCTTCATCCATCCCCTGACTCCATACTAGCACCAACGGGCTGCTAAAGCGTTTCGCAGAAAACACCAAGGAACCTGTTTCTCACTCCAAGCACAAAGCGTGCGCAGCACGAGTCTTGGCACAGCAAAACACTTCCTTTGGCATGCCCTTTGCAGCCTCACTCCAAACGGGGCTCTCCGCTTCATCCATCCCCTGACTCCATACTAGCACCAACGGGCTGCTAAAGCGTTTCGCAGAAAACACCAAGGAACCTGTTTCTCACTCCAAGCACAAAGCGTGCGCAGCACGAGTCTTGGCACAGCAAAACACTTCCTTTGGCATGCCCTTTGCAGCCTCACTCCAAACGGGGCTCTCCGCTTCATCCATCCCCTGACTCCATACTAGCACCAACGGGCTGCTAAAGCGTTTCGCAGAAAACACCAAGGAACCTGTTTCTCACTCCAAGCACAAAGCGTGCGCAGCACGAGTCTTGGCACAGCAAAACACTTCCTTTGGCATGCCCTTTGCAGCCTCACTCCAAACGGGGCTCTCCGCTTCATCCATCCCCTGACTCCATACTAGCACCAACGGGCTGCTAAAGCGTTTCGCAGAAAACACCAAGGAACCTGTTTCTCACTCCAAGCACAAAGCGTGCGCAGCACGAGTCTTGGCACAGCAAAACACTTCCTTTGGCATGCCCTTTGCAGCCTCACTCCAAACGGGGCTCTCCGCTTCATCCATCCCCTGACTCCATACTAGCACCAACGGGCTGCTAAAGCGTTTCGCAGAAAACACCAAGGAACCTGTTTCTCACTCCAAGCACAAAGCGTGCGCAGCACGAGTCTTGGCACAGCAAAACACTTCCTTTGGCATGCCCTTTGCAGCCTCACTCCAAACGGGGCTCTCCGCTTCATCCATCCCCTGACTCCATACTAGCACCAACGGGCTGCTAAAGCGTTTCGCAGAAAACACCAAGGAACCTGTTTCTCACTCCAAGCACAAAGCGTGCGCAGCACGAGTCTTGGCACAGCAAAACACTTCCTTTGGCATGCCCTTTGCAGCCTCACTCCAAACGGGGCTCTCCGCTTCATCCATCCCCTGACTCCATACTAGCACCAACGGGCTGCTAAAGCGTTTCGCAGAAAACACCAAGGAACCTGTTTCTCACTCCAAGCACAAAGCGTGCGCAGCACGAGTCTTGGCACAGCAAAACACTTCCTTTGGCATGCCCTTTGCAGCCTCACTCCAAACGGGGCTCTCCGCTTCATCCATCCCCTGACTCCATACTAGCACCAACGGGCTGCTAAAGCGTTTCGCAGAAAACACCAAGGAACCTGTTTCTCACTCCAAGCACAAAGCGTGCGCAGCACGAGTCTTGGCACAGCAAAACACTTCCTTTGGCATGCCCTTTGCAGCCTCACTCCAAACGGGGCTCTCCGCTTCATCCATCCCCTGACTCCATACTAGCACCAACGGGCTGCTAAAGCGTTTCGCAGAAAACACCAAGGAACCTGTTTCTCACTCCAAGCACAAAGCGTGCGCAGCACGAGTCTTGGCACAGCAAAACACTTCCTTTGGCATGCCCTTTGCAGCCTCACTCCAAACGGGGCTCTCCGCTTCATCCATCCCCTGACTCCATACTAGCACCAACGGGCTGCTAAAGCGTTTCGCAGAAAACACCAAGGAACCTGTTTCTCACACTCCAAGCACAAAGCGTGCGCAGCACGAGTCTTGGCACAGCAAAACACTTCCTTTGGCATGCCCTTTGCAGCCTCACTCCAAACGGGGCTCTCCGCTTCATCCATCCCCTGACTCCATACTAGCACCAACGGGCTGCTAAAGCGTTTCGCAGAAAACACCAAGGAACCTGTTTCTCACTCCAAGCACAAAGCGTGCGCAGCACGAGTCTTGGCACAGCAAAACACTTCCTTTGGCATGCCCTTTGCAGCCTCACTCCAAACGGGGCTCTCCGCTTCATCCATCCCCTGACTCCATACTAGCACCAACGGGCTGCTAAAGCGTTTCGCAGAAAACACCAAGGAACCTGTTTCTCACTCCAAGCACAAAGCGTGCGCAGCACGAGTCTTGGCACAGCAAAACACTTCCTTTGGCATGCCCTTTGCAGCCTCACTCCAAACGGGGCTCTCCGCTTCATCCATCCCCTGACTCCATACTAGCACCAACGGGCTGCTAAAGCGTTTCGCAGAAAACACCAAGGAACCTGTTTCTCACTCCAAGCACAAAGCGTGCGCAGCACGAGTCTTGGCACAGCAAAACACTTCCTTTGGCATGCCCTTTGCAGCCTCACTCCAAACGGGGCTCTCCGCTTCATCCATCCCCTGACTCCATACTAGCACCAACGGGCTGCTAAAGCGTTTCGCAGAAAACACCAAGGAACCTGTTTCTCACTCCAAGCACAAAGCGTGCGCAGCACGAGTCTTGGCACAGCAAAACACTTCCTTTGGCATGCCCTTTGCAGCCTCACTCCAAACGGGGCTCTCCGCTTCATCCATCCCCTGACTCCATACTAGCACCAACGGGCTGCTAAAGCGTTTCGCAGAAAACACCAAGGAACCTGTTTCTCACTCCAAGCACAAAGCGTGCGCAGCACGAGTCTTGGCACAGCAAAACACTTCCTTTGGCATGCCCTTTGCAGCCTCACTCCAAACGGGGCTCTCCGCTTCATCCATCCCCTGACTCCATACTAGCACCAACGGGCTGCTAAAGCGTTTCGCAGAAAACACCAAGGAACCTGTTTCTCACTCCAAGCACAAAGCGTGCGCAGCACGAGTCTTGGCACAGCAAAACACTTCCTTTGGCATGCCCTTTGCAGCCTCACTCCAAACGGGGCTCTCCGCTTCATCCATCCCCTGACTCCATACTAGCACCAACGGGCTGCTAAAGCGTTTCGCAGAAAACACCAAGGAACCTGTTTCTCACTCCAAGCACAAAGCGTGCGCAGCACGAGTCTTGGCACAGCAAAACACTTCCTTTGGCATGCCCTTTGCAGCCTCACTCCAAACGGGGCTCTCCGCTTCATCCATCCCCTGACTCCATACTAGCACCAACGGGCTGCTAAAGCGTTTCGCAGAAAACACCAAGGAACCTGTTTCTCACTCCAAGCACAAAGCGTGCGCAGCACGAGTCTTGGCACAGCAAAACACTTCCTTTGGCATGCCCTTTGCAGCCTCACTCCAAACGGGGCTCTCCGCTTCATCCATCCCCTGACTCCATACTAGCACCAACGGGCTGCTAAAGCGTTTCGCAGAAAACACCAAGGAACCTGTTTCTCACTCCAAGCACAAAGCGTGCGCAGCACGAGTCTTGGCACAGCAAAACACTTCCTTTGGCATGCCCTTTGCAGCCTCACTCCAAACGGGGCTCTCCGCTTCATCCATCCCCTGACTCCATACTAGCACCAACGGGCTGCTAAAGCGTTTCGCAGAAAACACCAAGGAACCTGTTTCTCACTCCAAGCACAAAGCGTGCGCAGCACGAGTCTTGGCACAGCAAAACACTTCCTTTGGCATGCCCTTTGCAGCCTCACTCCAAACGGGGCTCTCCGCTTCATCCATCCCCTGACTCCATACTAGCACCAACGGGCTGCTAAAGCGTTTCGCAGAAAACACCAAGGAACCTGTTTCTCACATCCAAGCACAAAGCGTGCGCAGCACGAGTCTTGGCACAGCAAAACACTTCCTTTGGCATGCCCTTTGCAGCCTCACTCCAAACGGGGCTCTCCGCTTCATCCATCCCCTGACTCCATACTAGCACCAACGGGCTGCTAAAGCGTTTCGCAGAAAACACCAAGGAACCTGTTTCTCACTCCAAGCACAAAGCGTGCGCAGCACGAGTCTTGGCACAGCAAAACACTTCCTTTGGCATGCCCTTTGCAGCCTCACTCCAAACGGGGCTCTCCGCTTCATCCATCCCCTGACTCCATACTAGCACCAACGGGCTGCTAAAGCGTTTCGCAGAAAACACCAAGGAACCTGTTTCTCACTCCAAGCACAAAGGTGCGCAGCACGAGTCTTGGCACAGCAAAACACTTCCTTTGGCATGCCCTTTGCAGCCTCACTCCAAACGGGGCTCTCCGCTTCATCCATCCCCTGACTCCATACTAGCACCAACGGGCTGCTAAAGCGTTTCGCAGAAAACACCAAGGAACCTGTTTCTCACTCCAAGCACAAAGCGTGCGCAGCACGAGTCTTGGCACAGCAAAACACTTCCTTTGGCATGCCCTTTGCAGCCTCACTCCAAACGGGGCTCTCCGCTTCATCCATCCCCTGACTCCATACTAGCACCAACGGGCTGCTAAAGCGTTTCGCAGAAAACACCAAGGAACCTGTTTCTCACTCCAAGCACAAAGCGTGCGCAGCACGAGTCTTGGCACAGCAAAACACTTCCTTTGGCATGCCCTTTGCAGCCTCACTCCAAACGGGGCTCTCCGCTTCATCCATCCCCTGACTCCATACTAGCACCAACGGGCTGCTAAAGCGTTTCGCAGAAAACACCAAGGAACCTGTTTCTCACTCCAAGCACAAAGCGTGCGCAGCACGAGTCTTGGCACAGCAAAACACTTCCTTTGGCATGCCCTTTGCAGCCTCACTCCAAACGGGGCTCTCCGCTTCATCCATCCCCTGACTCCATACTAGCACCAACGGGCTGCTAAAGCGTTTCGCAGAAAACACCAAGGAACCTGTTTCTCACTCCAAGCACAAAGCGTGCGCAGCACGAGTCTTGGCACAGCAAAACACTTCCTTTGGCATGCCCTTTGCAGCCTCACTCCAAACGGGGCTCTCCGCTTCATCCATCCCCTGACTCCATACTAGCACCAACGGGCTGCTAAAGCGTTTCGCAGAAAACACCAAGGAACCTGTTTCTCACTCCAAGCACAAAGCGTGCGCAGCACGAGTCTTGGCACAGCAAAACACTTCCTTTGGCATGCCCTTTGCAGCCTCACTCCAAACGGGGCTCTCCGCTTCATCCATCCCCTGACTCCATACTAGCACCAACGGGCTGCTAAAGCGTTTCGCAGAAAACACCAAGGAACCTGTTTCTCACTCCAAGCACAAAGCGTGCGCAGCACGAGTCTTGGCACAGCAAAACACTTCCTTTGGCATGCCCTTTGCAGCCTCACTCCAAACGGGGCTCTCCGCTTCATCCATCCCCTGACTCCATACTAGCACCAACGGGCTGCTAAAGCGTTTCGCAGAAAACACCAAGGAACCTGTTTCTCACTCCAAGCACAAAGCGTGCGCAGCACGAGTCTTGGCACAGCAAAACACTTCCTTTGGCATGCCCTTTGCAGCCTCACTCCAAACGGGGCTCTCCGCTTCATCCATCCCCTGACTCCATACTAGCACCAACGGGCTGCTAAAGCGTTTCGCAGAAAACACCAAGGAACCTGTTTCTCACTCCAAGCACAAAGCGTGCGCAGCACGAGTCTTGGCACAGCAAAACACTTCCTTTGGCATGCCCTTTGCAGCCTCACTCCAAACGGGGCTCTCCGCTTCATCCATCCCCTGACTCCATACTAGCACCAACGGGCTGCTAAAGCGTTTCGCAGAAAACACCAAGGAACCTGTTTCTCACTCCAAGCACAAAGCGTGCGCAGCACGAGTCTTGGCACAGCAAAACACTTCCTTTGGCATGCCCTTTGCAGCCTCACTCCAAACGGGGCTCTCCGCTTCATCCATCCCCTGACTCCATACTAGCACCAACGGGCTGCTAAAGCGTTTCGCAGAAAACACCAAGGAACCTGTTTCTCACTCCAAGCACAAAGCGTGCGCAGCACGAGTCTTGGCACAGCAAAACACTTCCTTTGGCATGCCCTTTGCAGCCTCACTCCAAACGGGGCTCTCCGCTTCATCCATCCCCTGACTCCATACTAGCACCAACGGGCTGCTAAAGCGTTTCGCAGAAAACACCAAGGAACCTGTTTCTCACTCCAAGCACAAAGCGTGCGCAGCACGAGTCTTGGCACAGCAAAACACTTCCTTTGGCATGCCCTTTGCAGCCTCACTCCAAACGGGGCTCTCCGCTTCATCCATCCCCTGACTCCATACTAGCACCAACGGGCTGCTAAAGCGTTTCGCAGAAAACACCAAGGAACCTGTTTCTCACTCCAAGCACAAAGCGTGCGCAGCACGAGTCTTGGCACAGCAAAACACTTCCTTTGGCATGCCCTTTGCAGCCTCACTCCAAACGGGGCTCTCCGCTTCATCCATCCCCTGACTCCATACTAGCACCAACGGGCTGCTAAAGCGTTTCGCAGAAAACACCAAGGAACCTGTTTCTCACTCCAAGCACAAAGCGTGCGCAGCACGAGTCTTGGCACAGCAAAACACTTCCTTTGGCATGCCCTTTGCAGCCTCACTCCAAACGGGGCTCTCCGCTTCATCCATCCCCTGACTCCATACTAGCACCAACGGGCTGCTAAAGCGTTTCGCAGAAAACACCAAGGAACCTGTTTCTCACTCCAAGCACAAAGCGTGCGCAGCACGAGTCTTGGCACAGCAAAACACTTCCTTTGGCATGCCCTTTGCAGCCTCACTCCAAACGGGGCTCTCCGCTTCATCCATCCCCTGACTCCATACTAGCACCAACGGGCTGCTAAAGCGTTTCGCAGAAAACACCAAGGAACCTGTTTCTCACTCCAAGCACAAAGCGTGCGCAGCACGAGTCTTGGCACAGCAAAACACTTCCTTTGGCATGCCCTTTGCAGCCTCACTCCAAACGGGGCTCTCCGCTTCATCCATCCCCTGACTCCATACTAGCACCAACGGGCTGCTAAAGCGTTTCGCAGAAAACACCAAGGAACCTGTTTCTCACTCCAAGCACAAAGCGTGCGCAGCACGAGTCTTGGCACAGCAAAACACTTCCTTTGGCATGCCCTTTGCAGCCTCACTCCAAACGGGGCTCTCCGCTTCATCCATCCCCTGACTCCATACTAGCACCAACGGGCTGCTAAAGCGTTTCGCAGAAAACACCAAGGAACCTGTTTCTCACTCCAAGCACAAAGCGTGCGCAGCACGAGTCTTGGCACAGCAAAACACTTCCTTTGGCATGCCCTTTGCAGCCTCACTCCAAACGGGGCTCTCCGCTTCATCCATCCCCTGACTCCATACTAGCACCAACGGGCTGCTAAAGCGTTTCGCAGAAAACACCAAGGAACCTGTTTCTCACTCCAAGCACAAAGCGTGCGCAGCACGAGTCTTGGCACAGCAAAACACTTCCTTTGGCATGCCCTTTGCAGCCTCACTCCAAACGGGGCTCTCCGCTTCATCCATCCCCTGACTCCATACTAGCACCAACGGGCTGCTAAAGCGTTTCGCAGAAAACACCAAGGAACCTGTTTCTCACTCCAAGCACAAAGCGTGCGCAGCACGAGTCTTGGCACAGCAAAACACTTCCTTTGGCATGCCCTTTGCAGCCTCACTCCAAACGGGGCTCTCCGCTTCATCCATCCCCTGACTCCATACTAGCACCAACGGGCTGCTAAAGCGTTTCGCAGAAAACACCAAGGAACCTGTTTCTCACTCCAAGCACAAAGCGTGCGCAGCACGAGTCTTGGCACAGCAAAACACTTCCTTTGGCATGCCCTTTGCAGCCTCACTCCAAACGGGGCTCTCCGCTTCATCCATCCCCTGACTCCATACTAGCACCAACGGGCTGCTAAAGCGTTTCGCAGAAAACACCAAGGAACCTGTTTCTCACTCCAAGCACAAAGCGTGCGCAGCACGAGTCTTGGCACAGCAAAACACTTCCTTTGGCATGCCCTTTGCAGCCTCACTCCAAACGGGGCTCTCCGCTTCATCCATCCCCTGACTCCATACTAGCACCAACGGGCTGCTAAAGCGTTTCGCAGAAAACACCAAGGAACCTGTTTCTCACTCCAAGCACAAAGCGTGCGCAGCACGAGTCTTGGCACAGCAAAACACTTCCTTTGGCATGCCCTTTGCAGCCTCACTCCAAACGGGGCTCTCCGCTTCATCCATCCCCTGACTCCATACTAGCACCAACGGGCTGCTAAAGCGTTTCGCAGAAAACACCAAGGAACCTGTTTCTCACTCCAAGCACAAAGCGTGCGCAGCACGAGTCTTGGCACAGCAAAACACTTCCTTTGGCATGCCCTTTGCAGCCTCACTCCAAACGGGGCTCTCCGCTTCATCCATCCCCTGACTCCATACTAGCACCAACGGGCTGCTAAAGCGTTTCGCAGAAAACACCAAGGAACCTGTTTCTCACTCCAAGCACAAAGCGTGCGCAGCACGAGTCTTGGCACAGCAAAACACTTCCTTTGGCATGCCCTTTGCAGCCTCACTCCAAACGGGGCTCTCCGCTTCATCCATCCCCTGACTCCATACTAGCACCAACGGGCTGCTAAAGCGTTTCGCAGAAAACACCAAGGAACCTGTTTCTCACTCCAAGCACAAAGCGTGCGCAGCACGAGTCTTGGCACAGCAAAACACTTCCTTTGGCATGCCCTTTGCAGCCTCACTCCAAACGGGGCTCTCCGCTTCATCCATCCCCTGACTCCATACTAGCACCAACGGGCTGCTAAAGCGTTTCGCAGAAAACACCAAGGAACCTGTTTCTCACTCCAAGCACAAAGCGTGCGCAGCACGAGTCTTGGCACAGCAAAACACTTCCTTTGGCATGCCCTTTGCAGCCTCACTCCAAACGGGGCTCTCCGCTTCATCCATCCCCTGACTCCATACTAGCACCAACGGGCTGCTAAAGCGTTTCGCAGAAAACACCAAGGAACCTGTTTCTCACTCCAAGCACAAAGCGTGCGCAGCACGAGTCTTGGCACAGCAAAACACTTCCTTTGGCATGCCCTTTGCAGCCTCACTCCAAACGGGGCTCTCCGCTTCATCCATCCCCTGACTCCATACTAGCACCAACGGGCTGCTAAAGCGTTTCGCAGAAAACACCAAGGAACCTGTTTCTCACTCCAAGCACAAAGCGTGCGCAGCACGAGTCTTGGCACAGCAAAACACTTCCTTTGGCATGCCCTTTGCAGCCTCACTCCAAACGGGGCTCTCCGCTTCATCCATCCCCTGACTCCATACTAGCACCAACGGGCTGCTAAAGCGTTTCGCAGAAAACACCAAGGAACCTGTTTCTCACTCCAAGCACAAAGCGTGCGCAGCACGAGTCTTGGCACAGCAAAACACTTCCTTTGGCATGCCCTTTGCAGCCTCACTCCAAACGGGGCTCTCCGCTTCATCCATCCCCTGACTCCATACTAGCACCAACGGGCTGCTAAAGCGTTTCGCAGAAAACACCAAGGAACCTGTTTCTCACTCCAAGCACAAAGCGTGCGCAGCACGAGTCTTGGCACAGCAAAACACTTCCTTTGGCATGCCCTTTGCAGCCTCACTCCAAACGGGGCTCTCCGCTTCATCCATCCCCTGACTCCATACTAGCACCAACGGGCTGCTAAAGCGTTTCGCAGAAAACACCAAGGAACCTGTTTCTCACTCCAAGCACAAAGCGTGCGCAGCACGAGTCTTGGCACAGCAAAACACTTCCTTTGGCATGCCCTTTGCAGCCTCACTCCAAACGGGGCTCTCCGCTTCATCCATCCCCTGACTCCATACTAGCACCAACGGGCTGCTAAAGCGTTTCGCAGAAAACACCAAGGAACCTGTTTCTCACTCCAAGCACAAAGCGTGCGCAGCACGAGTCTTGGCACAGCAAAACACTTCCTTTGGCATGCCCTTTGCAGCCTCACTCCAAACGGGGCTCTCCGCTTCATCCATCCCCTGACTCCATACTAGCACCAACGGGCTGCTAAAGCGTTTCGCAGAAAACACCAAGGAACCTGTTTCTCACTCCAAGCACAAAGCGTGCGCAGCACGAGTCTTGGCACAGCAAAACACTTCCTTTGGCATGCCCTTTGCAGCCTCACTCCAAACGGGGCTCTCCGCTTCATCCATCCCCTGACTCCATACTAGCACCAACGGGCTGCTAAAGCGTTTCGCAGAAAACACCAAGGAACCTGTTTCTCACTCCAAGCACAAAGCGTGCGCAGCACGAGTCTTGGCACAGCAAAACACTTCCTTTGGCATGCCCTTTGCAGCCTCACTCCAAACGGGGCTCTCCGCTTCATCCATCCCCTGACTCCATACTAGCACCAACGGGCTGCTAAAGCGTTTCGCAGAAAACACCAAGGAACCTGTTTCTCACTCCAAGCACAAAGCGTGCGCAGCACGAGTCTTGGCACAGCAAAACACTTCCTTTGGCATGCCCTTTGCAGCCTCACTCCAAACGGGGCTCTCCGCTTCATCCATCCCCTGACTCCATACTAGCACCAACGGGCTGCTAAAGCGTTTCGCAGAAAACACCAAGGAACCTGTTTCTCACTCCAAGCACAAAGCGTGCGCAGCACGAGTCTTGGCACAGCAAAACACTTCCTTTGGCATGCCCTTTGCAGCCTCACTCCAAACGGGGCTCTCCGCTTCATCCATCCCCTGACTCCATACTAGCACCAACGGGCTGCTAAAGCGTTTCGCAGAAAACACCAAGGAACCTGTTTCTCACTCCAAGCACAAAGCGTGCGCAGCACGAGTCTTGGCACAGCAAAACACTTCCTTTGGCATGCCCTTTGCAGCCTCACTCCAAACGGGGCTCTCCGCTTCATCCATCCCCTGACTCCATACTAGCACCAACGGGCTGCTAAAGCGTTTCGCAGAAAACACCAAGGAACCTGTTTCTCACTCCAAGCACAAAGCGTGCGCAGCACGAGTCTTGGCACAGCAAAACACTTCCTTTGGCATGCCCTTTGCAGCCTCACTCCAAACGGGGCTCTCCGCTTCATCCATCCCCTGACTCCATACTAGCACCAACGGGCTGCTAAAGCGTTTCGCAGAAAACACCAAGGAACCTGTTTCTCACTCCAAGCACAAAGCGTGCGCAGCACGAGTCTTGGCACAGCAAAACACTTCCTTTGGCATGCCCTTTGCAGCCTCACTCCAAACGGGGCTCTCCGCTTCATCCATCCCCTGACTCCATACTAGCACCAACGGGCTGCTAAAGCGTTTCGCAGAAAACACCAAGGAACCTGTTTCTCACTCCAAGCACAAAGCGTGCGCAGCACGAGTCTTGGCACAGCAAAACACTTCCTTTGGCATGCCCTTTGCAGCCTCACTCCAAACGGGGCTCTCCGCTTCATCCATCCCCTGACTCCATACTAGCACCAACGGGCTGCTAAAGCGTTTCGCAGAAAACACCAAGGAACCTGTTTCTCACTCCAAGCACAAAGCGTGCGCAGCACGAGTCTTGGCACAGCAAAACACTTCCTTTGGCATGCCCTTTGCAGCCTCACTCCAAACGGGGCTCTCCGCTTCATCCATCCCCTGACTCCATACTAGCACCAACGGGCTGCTAAAGCGTTTCGCAGAAAACCCAAGGAACCTGTTTCTCACTCCAAGCACAAAGCGTGCGCAGCACGAGTCTTGGCACAGCAAAACACTTCCTTTGGCATGCCCTTTGCAGCCTCACTCCAAACGGGGCTCTCCGCTTCATCCATCCCCTGACTCCATACTAGCACCAACGGGCTGCTAAAGCGTTTCGCAGAAAACACCAAGGAACCTGTTTCTCACTCCAAGCACAAAGCGTGCGCAGCACGAGTCTTGGCACAGCAAAACACTTCCTTTGGCATGCCCTTTGCAGCCTCACTCCAAACGGGGCTCTCCGCTTCATCCATCCCCTGACTCCATACTAGCACCAACGGGCTGCTAAAGCGTTTCGCAGAAAACACCAAGGAACCTGTTTCTCACTCCAAGCACAAAGCGTGCGCAGCACGAGTCTTGGCACAGCAAAACACTTCCTTTGGCATGCCCTTTGCAGCCTCACTCCAAACGGGGCTCTCCGCTTCATCCATCCCCTGACTCCATACTAGCACCAACGGGCTGCTAAAGCGTTTCGCAGAAAACACCAAGGAACCTGTTTCTCACTCCAAGCACAAAGCGTGCGCAGCACGAGTCTTGGCACAGCAAAACACTTCCTTTGGCATGCCCTTTGCAGCCTCACTCCAAACGGGGCTCTCCGCTTCATCCATCCCCTGACTCCATACTAGCACCAACGGGCTGCTAAAGCGTTTCGCAGAAAACACCAAGGAACCTGTTTCTCACTCCAAGCACAAAGCGTGCGCAGCACGAGTCTTGGCACAGCAAAACACTTCCTTTGGCATGCCCTTTGCAGCCTCACTCCAAACGGGGCTCTCCGCTTCATCCATCCCCTGACTCCATACTAGCACCAACGGGCTGCTAAAGCGTTTCGCAGAAAACACCAAGGAACCTGTTTCTCACTCCAAGCACAAAGCGTGCGCAGCACGAGTCTTGGCACAGCAAAACACTTCCTTTGGCATGCCCTTTGCAGCCTCACTCCAAACGGGGCTCTCCGCTTCATCCATCCCCTGACTCCATACTAGCACCAACGGGCTGCTAAAGCGTTTCGCAGAAAACACCAAGGAACCTGTTTCTCACTCCAAGCACAAAGCGTGCGCAGCACGAGTCTTGGCACAGCAAAACACTTCCTTTGGCATGCCCTTTGCAGCCTCACTCCAAACGGGGCTCTCCGCTTCATCCATCCCCTGACTCCATACTAGCACCAACGGGCTGCTAAAGCGTTTCGCAGAAAACACCAAGGAACCTGTTTCTCACTCCAAGCACAAAGCGTGCGCAGCACGAGTCTTGGCACAGCAAAACACTTCCTTTGGCATGCCCTTTGCAGCCTCACTCCAAACGGGGCTCTCCGCTTCATCCATCCCCTGACTCCATACTAGCACCAACGGGCTGCTAAAGCGTTTCGCAGAAAACACCAAGGAACCTGTTTCTCACTCCAAGCACAAAGCGTGCGCAGCACGAGTCTTGGCACAGCAAAACACTTCCTTTGGCATGCCCTTTGCAGCCTCACTCCAAACGGGGCTCTCCGCTTCATCCATCCCCTGACTCCATACTAGCACCAACGGGCTGCTAAAGCGTTTCGCAGAAAACACCAAGGAACCTGTTTCTCACTCCAAGCACAAAGCGTGCGCAGCACGAGTCTTGGCACAGCAAAACACTTCCTTTGGCATGCCCTTTGCAGCCTCACTCCAAACGGGGCTCTCCGCTTCATCCATCCCCTGACTCCATACTAGCACCAACGGGCTGCTAAAGCGTTTCGCAGAAAACACCAAGGAACCTGTTTCTCACTCCAAGCACAAAGCGTGCGCAGCACGAGTCTTGGCACAGCAAAACACTTCCTTTGGCATGCCCTTTGCAGCCTCACTCCAAACGGGGCTCTCCGCTTCATCCATCCCCTGACTCCATACTAGCACCAACGGGCTGCTAAAGCGTTTCGCAGAAAACACCAAGGAACCTGTTTCTCACTCCAAGCACAAAGCGTGCGCAGCACGAGTCTTGGCACAGCAAAACACTTCCTTTGGCATGCCCTTTGCAGCCTCACTCCAAACGGGGCTCTCCGCTTCATCCATCCCCTGACTCCATACTAGCACCAACGGGCTGCTAAAGCGTTTCGCAGAAAACACCAAGGAACCTGTTTCTCACTCCAAGCACAAAGCGTGCGCAGCACGAGTCTTGGCACAGCAAAACACTTCCTTTGGCATGCCCTTTGCAGCCTCACTCCAAACGGGGCTCTCCGCTTCATCCATCCCCTGACTCCATACTAGCACCAACGGGCTGCTAAAGCGTTTCGCAGAAAACACCAAGGAACCTGTTTCTCACTCCAAGCACAAAGCGTGCGCAGCACGAGTCTTGGCACAGCAAAACACTTCCTTTGGCATGCCCTTTGCAGCCTCACTCCAAACGGGGCTCTCCGCTTCATCCATCCCCTGACTCCATACTAGCACCAACGGGCTGCTAAAGCGTTTCGCAGAAAACACCAAGGAACCTGTTTCTCACTCCAAGCACAAAGCGTGCGCAGCACGAGTCTTGGCACAGCAAAACACTTCCTTTGGCATGCCCTTTGCAGCCTCACTCCAAACGGGGCTCTCCGCTTCATCCATCCCCTGACTCCATACTAGCACCAACGGGCTGCTAAAGCGTTTCGCAGAAAACACCAAGGAACCTGTTTCTCACTCCAAGCACAAAGCGTGCGCAGCACGAGTCTTGGCACAGCAAAACACTTCCTTTGGCATGCCCTTTGCAGCCTCACTCCAAACGGGGCTCTCCGCTTCATCCATCCCCTGACTCCATACTAGCACCAACGGGCTGCTAAAGCGTTTCGCAGAAAACACCAAGGAACCTGTTTCTCACTCCAAGCACAAAGCGTGCGCAGCACGAGTCTTGGCACAGCAAAACACTTCCTTTGGCATGCCCTTTGCAGCCTCACTCCAAACGGGGCTCTCCGCTTCATCCATCCCCTGACTCCATACTAGCACCAACGGGCTGCTAAAGCGTTTCGCAGAAAACACCAAGGAACCTGTTTCTCACTCCAAGCACAAAGCGTGCGCAGCACGAGTCTTGGCACAGCAAAACACTTCCTTTGGCATGCCCTTTGCAGCCTCACTCCAAACGGGGCTCTCCGCTTCATCCATCCCCTGACTCCATACTAGCACCAACGGGCTGCTAAAGCGTTTCGCAGAAAACACCAAGGAACCTGTTTCTCACTCCAAGCACAAAGCGTGCGCAGCACGAGTCTTGGCACAGCAAAACACTTCCTTTGGCATGCCCTTTGCAGCCTCACTCCAAACGGGGCTCTCCGCTTCATCCATCCCCTGACTCCATACTAGCACCAACGGGCTGCTAAAGCGTTTCGCAGAAAACACCAAGGAACCTGTTTCTCACTCCAAGCACAAAGCGTGCGCAGCACGAGTCTTGGCACAGCAAAACACTTCCTTTGGCATGCCCTTTGCAGCCTCACTCCAAACGGGGCTCTCCGCTTCATCCATCCCCTGACTCCATACTAGCACCAACGGGCTGCTAAAGCGTTTCGCAGAAAACACCAAGGAACCTGTTTCTCACTCCAAGCACAAAGCGTGCGCAGCACGAGTCTTGGCACAGCAAAACACTTCCTTTGGCATGCCCTTTGCAGCCTCACTCCAAACGGGGCTCTCCGCTTCATCCATCCCCTGACTCCATACTAGCACCAACGGGCTGCTAAAGCGTTTCGCAGAAAACACCAAGGAACCTGTTTCTCACTCCAAGCACAAAGCGTGCGCAGCACGAGTCTTGGCACAGCAAAACACTTCCTTTGGCATGCCCTTTGCAGCCTCACTCCAAACGGGGCTCTCCGCTTCATCCATCCCCTGACTCCATACTAGCACCAACGGGCTGCTAAAGCGTTTCGCAGAAAACACCAAGGAACCTGTTTCTCACTCCAAGCACAAAGCGTGCGCAGCACGAGTCTTGGCACAGCAAAACACTTCCTTTGGCATGCCCTTTGCAGCCTCACTCCAAACGGGGCTCTCCGCTTCATCCATCCCCTGACTCCATACTAGCACCAACGGGCTGCTAAAGCGTTTCGCAGAAAACACCAAGGAACCTGTTTCTCACTCCAAGCACAAAGCGTGCGCAGCACGAGTCTTGGCACAGCAAAACACTTCCTTTGGCATGCCCTTTGCAGCCTCACTCCAAACGGGGCTCTCCGCTTCATCCATCCCCTGACTCCATACTAGCACCAACGGGCTGCTAAAGCGTTTCGCAGAAAACACCAAGGAACCTGTTTCTCACTCCAAGCACAAAGCGTGCGCAGCACGAGTCTTGGCACAGCAAAACACTTCCTTTGGCATGCCCTTTGCAGCCTCACTCCAAACGGGGCTCTCCGCTTCATCCATCCCCTGACTCCATACTAGCACCAACGGGCTGCTAAAGCGTTTCGCAGAAAACACCAAGGAACCTGTTTCTCACTCCAAGCACAAAGCGTGCGCAGCACGAGTCTTGGCACAGCAAAACACTTCCTTTGGCATGCCCTTTGCAGCCTCACTCCAAACGGGGCTCTCCGCTTCATCCATCCCCTGACTCCATACTAGCACCAACGGGCTGCTAAAGCGTTTCGCAGAAAACACCAAGGAACCTGTTTCTCACTCCAAGCACAAAGCGTGCGCAGCACGAGTCTTGGCACAGCAAAACACTTCCTTTGGCATGCCCTTTGCAGCCTCACTCCAAACGGGGCTCTCCGCTTCATCCATCCCCTGACTCCATACTAGCACCAACGGGCTGCTAAAGCGTTTCGCAGAAAACACCAAGGAACCTGTTTCTCACTCCAAGCACAAAGCGTGCGCAGCACGAGTCTTGGCACAGCAAAACACTTCCTTTGGCATGCCCTTTGCAGCCTCACTCCAAACGGGGCTCTCCGCTTCATCCATCCCCTGACTCCATACTAGCACCAACGGGCTGCTAAAGCGTTTCGCAGAAAACACCAAGGAACCTGTTTCTCACTCCAAGCACAAAGCGTGCGCAGCACGAGTCTTGGCACAGCAAAACACTTCCTTTGGCATGCCCTTTGCAGCCTCACTCCAAACGGGGCTCTCCGCTTCATCCATCCCCTGACTCCATACTAGCACCAACGGGCTGCTAAAGCGTTTCGCAGAAAACACCAAGGAACCTGTTTCTCACTCCAAGCACAAAGCGTGCGCAGCACGAGTCTTGGCACAGCAAAACACTTCCTTTGGCATGCCCTTTGCAGCCTCACTCCAAACGGGGCTCTCCGCTTCATCCATCCCCTGACTCCATACTAGCACCAACGGGCTGCTAAAGCGTTTCGCAGAAAACACCAAGGAACCTGTTTCTCACTCCAAGCACAAAGCGTGCGCAGCACGAGTCTTGGCACAGCAAAACACTTCCTTTGGCATGCCCTTTGCAGCCTCACTCCAAACGGGGCTCTCCGCTTCATCCATCCCCTGACTCCATACTAGCACCAACGGGCTGCTAAAGCGTTTCGCAGAAAACACCAAGGAACCTGTTTCTCACTCCAAGCACAAAGCGTGCGCAGCACGAGTCTTGGCACAGCAAAACACTTCCTTTGGCATGCCCTTTGCAGCCTCACTCCAAACGGGGCTCTCCGCTTCATCCATCCCCTGACTCCATACTAGCACCAACGGGCTGCTAAAGCGTTTCGCAGAAAACACCAAGGAACCTGTTTCTCACTCCAAGCACAAAGCGTGCGCAGCACGAGTCTTGGCACAGCAAAACACTTCCTTTGGCATGCCCTTTGCAGCCTCACTCCAAACGGGGCTCTCCGCTTCATCCATCCCCTGACTCCATACTAGCACCAACGGGCTGCTAAAGCGTTTCGCAGAAAACACCAAGGAACCTGTTTCACACTCCAACCATAAAGCGTGCGCAGCACGAGTCTTGGCACAGCAAAACACTTCCTTTGGCATGCCCTTTGCAGCCTCACTCCAAACGGGGCTCTCCGCTTCATCCATCCCCTGACTCCATACTAGCACCAACGGGCTGCTAAAGCGTTTCGCAGAAAACACCAAGGAACCTGTTTCTCACTCCAAGCACAAAGCGTGCGCAGCACGAGTCTTGGCACAGCAAAACACTTCCTTTGGCATGCCCTTTGCAGCCTCACTCCAAACGGGGCTCTCCGCTTCATCCATCCCCTGACTCCATACTAGCACCAACGGGCTGCTAAAGCGTTTCGCAGAAAACACCAAGGAACCTGTTTCTCACTCCAAGCACAAAGCGTGCGCAGCACGAGTCTTGGCACAGCAAAACACTTCCTTTGGCATGCCCTTTGCAGCCTCACTCCAAACGGGGCTCTCCGCTTCATCCATCCCCTGACTCCATACTAGCACCAACGGGCTGCTAAAGCGTTTCGCAGAAAACACCAAGGAACCTGTTTCTCACTCCAAGCACAAAGCGTGCGCAGCACGAGTCTTGGCACAGCAAAACACTTCCTTTGGCATGCCCTTTGCAGCCTCACTCCAAACGGGGCTCTCCGCTTCATCCATCCCCTGACTCCATACTAGCACCAACGGGCTGCTAAAGCGTTTCGCAGAAAACACCAAGGAACCTGTTTCTCACTCCAAGCACAAAGCGTGCGCAGCACGAGTCTTGGCACAGCAAAACACTTCCTTTGGCATGCCCTTTGCAGCCTCACTCCAAACGGGGCTCTCCGCTTCATCCATCCCCTGACTCCATACTAGCACCAACGGGCTGCTAAAGCGTTTCGCAGAAAACACCAAGGAACCTGTTTCTCACTCCAAGCACAAAGCGTGCGCAGCACGAGTCTTGGCACAGCAAAACACTTCCTTTGGCATGCCCTTTGCAGCCTCACTCCAAACGGGGCTCTCCGCTTCATCCATCCCCTGACTCCATACTAGCACCAACGGGCTGCTAAAGCGTTTCGCAGAAAACACCAAGGAACCTGTTTCTCACTCCAAGCACAAAGCGTGCGCAGCACGAGTCTTGGCACAGCAAAACACTTCCTTTGGCATGCCCTTTGCAGCCTCACTCCAAACGGGGCTCTCCGCTTCATCCATCCCCTGACTCCATACTAGCACCAACGGGCTGCTAAAGCGTTTCGCAGAAAACACCAAGGAACCTGTTTCTCACTCCAAGCACAAAGCGTGCGCAGCACGAGTCTTGGCACAGCAAAACACTTCCTTTGGCATGCCCTTTGCAGCCTCACTCCAAACGGGGCTCTCCGCTTCATCCATCCCCTGACTCCATACTAGCACCAACGGGCTGCTAAAGCGTTTCGCAGAAAACACCAAGGAACCTGTTTCTCACTCCAAGCACAAAGCGTGCGCAGCACGAGTCTTGGCACAGCAAAACACTTCCTTTGGCATGCCCTTTGCAGCCTCACTCCAAACGGGGCTCTCCGCTTCATCCATCCCCTGACTCCATACTAGCACCAACGGGCTGCTAAAGCGTTTCGCAGAAAACACCAAGGAACCTGTTTCTCACTCCAAGCACAAAGCGTGCGCAGCACGAGTCTTGGCACAGCAAAACACTTCCTTTGGCATGCCCTTTGCAGCCTCACTCCAAACGGGGCTCTCCGCTTCATCCATCCCCTGACTCCATACTAGCACCAACGGGCTGCTAAAGCGTTTCGCAGAAAACACCAAGGAACCTGTTTCTCACTCCAAGCACAAAGCGTGCGCAGCACGAGTCTTGGCACAGCAAAACACTTCCTTTGGCATGCCCTTTGCAGCCTCACTCCAAACGGGGCTCTCCGCTTCATCCATCCCCTGACTCCATACTAGCACCAACGGGCTGCTAAAGCGTTTCGCAGAAAACACCAAGGAACCTGTTTCTCACTCCAAGCACAAAGCGTGCGCAGCACGAGTCTTGGCACAGCAAAACACTTCCTTTGGCATGCCCTTTGCAGCCTCACTCCAAACGGGGCTCTCCGCTTCATCCATCCCCTGACTCCATACTAGCACCAACGGGCTGCTAAAGCGTTTCGCAGAAAACACCAAGGAACCTGTTTCTCACTCCAAGCACAAAGCGTGCGCAGCACGAGTCTTGGCACAGCAAAACACTTCCTTTGGCATGCCCTTTGCAGCCTCACTCCAAACGGGGCTCTCCGCTTCATCCATCCCCTGACTCCATACTAGCACCAACGGGCTGCTAAAGCGTTTCGCAGAAAACACCAAGGAACCTGTTTCTCACTCCAAGCACAAAGCGTGCGCAGCACGAGTCTTGGCACAGCAAAACACTTCCTTTGGCATGCCCTTTGCAGCCTCACTCCAAACGGGGCTCTCCGCTTCATCCATCCCCTGACTCCATACTAGCACCAACGGGCTGCTAAAGCGTTTCGCAGAAAACACCAAGGAACCTGTTTCTCACTCCAAGCACAAAGCGTGCGCAGCACGAGTCTTGGCACAGCAAAACACTTCCTTTGGCATGCCCTTTGCAGCCTCACTCCAAACGGGGCTCTCCGCTTCATCCATCCCCTGACTCCATACTAGCACCAACGGGCTGCTAAAGCGTTTCGCAGAAAACACCAAGGAACCTGTTTCTCACTCCAAGCACAAAGCGTGCGCAGCACGAGTCTTGGCACAGCAAAACACTTCCTTTGGCATGCCCTTTGCAGCCTCACTCCAAACGGGGCTCTCCGCTTCATCCATCCCCTGACTCCATACTAGCACCAACGGGCTGCTAAAGCGTTTCGCAGAAAACACCAAGGAACCTGTTTCTCACTCCAAGCACAAAGCGTGCGCAGCACGAGTCTTGGCACAGCAAAACACTTCCTTTGGCATGCCCTTTGCAGCCTCACTCCAAACGGGGCTCTCCGCTTCATCCATCCCCTGACTCCATACTAGCACCAACGGGCTGCTAAAGCGTTTCGCAGAAAACACCAAGGAACCTGTTTCTCACTCCAAGCACAAAGCGTGCGCAGCACGAGTCTTGGCACAGCAAAACACTTCCTTTGGCATGCCCTTTGCAGCCTCACTCCAAACGGGGCTCTCCGCTTCATCCATCCCCTGACTCCATACTAGCACCAACGGGCTGCTAAAGCGTTTCGCAGAAAACACCAAGGAACCTGTTTCTCACTCCAAGCACAAAGCGTGCGCAGCACGAGTCTTGGCACAGCAAAACACTTCCTTTGGCATGCCCTTTGCAGCCTCACTCCAAACGGGGCTCTCCGCTTCATCCATCCCCTGACTCCATACTAGCACCAACGGGCTGCTAAAGCGTTTCGCAGAAAACACCAAGGAACCTGTTTCTCACTCCAAGCACAAAGCGTGCGCAGCACGAGTCTTGGCACAGCAAAACACTTCCTTTGGCATGCCCTTTGCAGCCTCACTCCAAACGGGGCTCTCCGCTTCATCCATCCCCTGACTCCATACTAGCACCAACGGGCTGCTAAAGCGTTTCGCAGAAAACACCAAGGAACCTGTTTCTCACTCCAAGCACAAAGCGTGCGCAGCACGAGTCTTGGCACAGCAAAACACTTCCTTTGGCATGCCCTTTGCAGCCTCACTCCAAACGGGGCTCTCCGCTTCATCCATCCCCTGACTCCATACTAGCACCAACGGGCTGCTAAAGCGTTTCGCAGAAAACACCAAGGAACCTGTTTCTCACTCCAAGCACAAAGCGTGCGCAGCACGAGTCTTGGCACAGCAAAACACTTCCTTTGGCATGCCCTTTGCAGCCTCACTCCAAACGGGGCTCTCCGCTTCATCCATCCCCTGACTCCATACTAGCACCAACGGGCTGCTAAAGCGTTTCGCAGAAAACACCAAGGAACCTGTTTCTCACTCCAAGCACAAAGCGTGCGCAGCACGAGTCTTGGCACAGCAAAACACTTCCTTTGGCATGCCCTTTGCAGCCTCACTCCAAACGGGGCTCTCCGCTTCATCCATCCCCTGACTCCATACTAGCACCAACGGGCTGCTAAAGCGTTTCGCAGAAAACACCAAGGAACCTGTTTCTCACTCCAAGCACAAAGCGTGCGCAGCACGAGTCTTGGCACAGCAAAACACTTCCTTTGGCATGCCCTTTGCAGCCTCACTCCAAACGGGGCTCTCCGCTTCATCCATCCCCTGACTCCATACTAGCACCAACGGGCTGCTAAAGCGTTGCGCAGAAAACACCAAGGAACCTGTTTCTCACTCCAAGCACAAAGCGTGCGCAGCACGAGTCTTGGCACAGCAAAACACTTCCTTTGGCATGCCCTTTGCAGCCTCACTCCAAACGGGGCTCTCCGCTTCATCCATCCCCTGACTCCATACTAGCACCAACGGGCTGCTAAAGCGTTTCGCAGAAAACACCAAGGAACCTGTTTCTCACTCCAAGCACAAAGCGTGCGCAGCACGAGTCTTGGCACAGCAAAACACTTCCTTTGGCATGCCCTTTGCAGCCTCACTCCAAACGGGGCTCTCCGCTTCATCCATCCCCTGACTCCATACTAGCACCAACGGGCTGCTAAAGCGTTTCGCAGAAAACACCAAGGAACCTGTTTCTCACTCCAAGCACAAAGCGTGCGCAGCACGAGTCTTGGCACAGCAAAACACTTCCTTTGGCATGCCCTTTGCAGCCTCACTCCAAACGGGGCTCTCCGCTTCATCCATCCCCTGACTCCATACTAGCACCAACGGGCTGCTAAAGCGTTTCGCAGAAAACACCAAGGAACCTGTTTCTCACTCCAAGCACAAAGCGTGCGCAGCACGAGTCTTGGCACAGCAAAACACTTCCTTTGGCATGCCCTTTGCAGCCTCACTCCAAACGGGGCTCTCCGCTTCATCCATCCCCTGACTCCATACTAGCACCAACGGGCTGCTAAAGCGTTTCGCAGAAAACACCAAGGAACCTGTTTCTCACTCCAAGCACAAAGCGTGCGCAGCACGAGTCTTGGCACAGCAAAACACTTCCTTTGGCATGCCCTTTGCAGCCTCACTCCAAACGGGGCTCTCCGCTTCATCCATCCCCTGACTCCATACTAGCACCAACGGGCTGCTAAAGCGTTTCGCAGAAAACACCAAGGAACCTGTTTCTCACTCCAAGCACAAAGCGTGCGCAGCACGAGTCTTGGCACAGCAAAACACTTCCTTTGGCATGCCCTTTGCAGCCTCACTCCAAACGGGGCTCTCCGCTTCATCCATCCCCTGACTCCATACTAGCACCAACGGGCTGCTAAAGCGTTTCGCAGAAAACACCAAGGAACCTGTTTCTCACTCCAAGCACAAAGCGTGCGCAGCACGAGTCTTGGCACAGCAAAACACTTCCTTTGGCATGCCCTTTGCAGCCTCACTCCAAACGGGGCTCTCCGCTTCATCCATCCCCTGACTCCATACTAGCACCAACGGGCTGCTAAAGCGTTTCGCAGAAAACACCAAGGAACCTGTTTCTCACTCCAAGCACAAAGCGTGCGCAGCACGAGTCTTGGCACAGCAAAACACTTCCTTTGGCATGCCCTTTGCAGCCTCACTCCAAACGGGGCTCTCCGCTTCATCCATCCCCTGACTCCATACTAGCACCAACGGGCTGCTAAAGCGTTTCGCAGAAAACACCAAGGAACCTGTTTCTCACTCCAAGCACAAAGCGTGCGCAGCACGAGTCTTGGCACAGCAAAACACTTCCTTTGGCATGCCCTTTGCAGCCTCACTCCAAACGGGGCTCTCCGCTTCATCCATCCCCTGACTCCATACTAGCACCAACGGGCTGCTAAAGCGTTTCGCAGAAAACACCAAGGAACCTGTTTCTCACTCCAAGCACAAAGCGTGCGCAGCACGAGTCTTGGCACAGCAAAACACTTCCTTTGGCATGCCCTTTGCAGCCTCACTCCAAACGGGGCTCTCCGCTTCATCCATCCCCTGACTCCATACTAGCACCAACGGGCTGCTAAAGCGTTTCGCAGAAAACACCAAGGAACCTGTTTCTCACTCCAAGCACAAAGCGTGCGCAGCACGAGTCTTGGCACAGCAAAACACTTCCTTTGGCATGCCCTTTGCAGCCTCACTCCAAACGGGGCTCTCCGCTTCATCCATCCCCTGACTCCATACTAGCACCAACGGGCTGCTAAAGCGTTTCGCAGAAAACACCAAGGAACCTGTTTCTCACTCCAAGCACAAAGCGTGCGCAGCACGAGTCTTGGCACAGCAAAACACTTCCTTTGGCATGCCCTTTGCAGCCTCACTCCAAACGGGGCTCTCCGCTTCATCCATCCCCTGACTCCATACTAGCACCAACGGGCTGCTAAAGCGTTTCGCAGAAAACACCAAGGAACCTGTTTCTCACTCCAAGCACAAAGCGTGCGCAGCACGAGTCTTGGCACAGCAAAACACTTCCTTTGGCATGCCCTTTGCAGCCTCACTCCAAACGGGGCTCTCCGCTTCATCCATCCCCTGACTCCATACTAGCACCAACGGGCTGCTAAAGCGTTTCGCAGAAAACACCAAGGAACCTGTTTCTCACTCCAAGCACAAAGCGTGCGCAGCACGAGTCTTGGCACAGCAAAACACTTCCTTTGGCATGCCCTTTGCAGCCTCACTCCAAACGGGGCTCTCCGCTTCATCCATCCCCTGACTCCATACTAGCACCAACGGGCTGCTAAAGCGTTTCGCAGAAAACACCAAGGAACCTGTTTCTCACTCCAAGCACAAAGCGTGCGCAGCACGAGTCTTGGCACAGCAAAACACTTCCTTTGGCATGCCCTTTGCAGCCTCACTCCAAACGGGGCTCTCCGCTTCATCCATCCCCTGACTCCATACTAGCACCAACGGGCTGCTAAAGCGTTTCGCAGAAAACACCAAGGAACCTGTTTCTCACTCCAAGCACAAAGCGTGCGCAGCACGAGTCTTGGCACAGCAAAACACTTCCTTTGGCATGCCCTTTGCAGCCTCACTCCAAACGGGGCTCTCCGCTTCATCCATCCCCTGACTCCATACTAGCACCAACGGGCTGCTAAAGCGTTTCGCAGAAAACACCAAGGAACCTGTTTCTCACTCCAAGCACAAAGCGTGCGCAGCACGAGTCTTGGCACAGCAAAACACTTCCTTTGGCATGCCCTTTGCAGCCTCACTCCAAACGGGGCTCTCCGCTTCATCCATCCCCTGACTCCATACTAGCACCAACGGGCTGCTAAAGCGTTTCGCAGAAAACACCAAGGAACCTGTTTCTCACTCCAAGCACAAAGCGTGCGCAGCACGAGTCTTGGCACAGCAAAACACTTCCTTTGGCATGCCCTTTGCAGCCTCACTCCAAACGGGGCTCTCCGCTTCATCCATCCCTGACTCCATACTAGCACCAACGGGCTGCTAAAGCGTTTCGCAGAAAACACCAAGGAACCTGTTTCTCACTCCAAGCACAAAGCGTGCGCAGCACGAGTCTTGGCACAGCAAAACACTTCCTTTGGCATGCCCTTTGCAGCCTCACTCCAAACGGGGCTCTCCGCTTCATCCATCCCCTGACTCCATACTAGCACCAACGGCTGCTAAAGCGTTTCGCAGAAACACCAAGGAACCTGTTTCTCACTCCAAGCACAAAGCGTGCGCAGCACGAGTCTTGGCACAGCAAAACACTTCCTTTGGCATGCCCTTTGCAGCCTCACTCCAAACGGGGCTCTCCGCTTCATCCATCCCCTGACTCCATACTAGCACCAACGGGCTGCTAAAGCGTTTCGCAGAAAACACCAAGGAACCTGTTTCTCACTCCAAGCACAAAGCGTGCGCAGCACGAGTCTTGGCACAGCAAAACACTTCCTTTGGCATGCCCTTTGCAGCCTCACTCCAAACGGGGCTCTCCGCTTCATCCATCCCCTGACTCCATACTAGCACCAACGGGCTGCTAAAGCGTTTCGCAGAAAACACCAAGGAACCTGTTTCTCACTCCAAGCACAAAGCGTGCGCAGCACGAGTCTTGCACAGCAAAACACTTCCTTTGGCATGCCCTTTGCAGCCTCACTCCAAACGGGGCTCTCCGCTTCATCCATCCCCTGACTCCATACTAGCACCAACGGGCTGCTAAAGCGTTTCGCAGAAAACACCAAGGAACCTGTTTCTCACTCCAAGCACAAAGCGTGCGCAGCACGAGTCTTGGCACAGCAAAACACTTCCTTTGGCATGCCCTTTGCAGCCTCACTCCAAACGGGGCTCTCCGCTTCATCCATCCCCTGACTCCATACTAGCACCAACGGGCTGCTAAAGCGTTTCGCAGAAAACACCAAGGAACCTGTTTCTCACTCCAAGCACAAAGCGTGCTAGCACGAGTCTTGGCACAGCAAAACACTTCCTTTGGCATGCCCTTTGCAGCCTCACTCCAAACGGGGCTCTCCGCTTCATCCATCCCCTGACTCCATACTAGCACCAACGGGCTGCTAAAGCGTTTCGCAGAAAACACCAAGGAACCTGTTTCTCACTCCAAGCACAAAGCGTGCGCAGCACGAGTCTTGGCACAGCAAAACACTTCCTTTGGGCATGCCCTTTGCAGCCTCACTCCAAACGGGGCTCTCCGCTTCATCCATCCCCTGACTCCATACTAGCACCAACGGGCTGCTAAAGCGTTCGCAGAAAACACCAAGGAACCTGTTTCTCACTCCAAGCACAAAGCGTGCGCAGCACGAGTCTTGGCACAGCAAAACACTTCCTTTGGCATGCCCTTTGCAGCCTCACTCCAAACGGGCTCTCCGCTTCATCCATCCCCTGACTCCATACTAGCACCAACGGGCTGCTAAAGCGTTTCGCAGAAAACACCAAGGAACCTGTTTCTCACTCCAAGCACAAAGCGTGCGCAGCACGAGTCTTGGCACAGCAAAACACTTCCTTTGGCATGCCCTTTGCAGCCTCACTCCAAACGGGGCTCTCCGCTTCATCCATCCCTGACTCCATACTAGCACCAACGGGCTGCTAAAGCGTTTCGCAGAAAACACCAAGGAACCTGTTTCTCACTCCAAGCACAAAGCGTGCGCAGCACGAGTCTTGGCACAGCAAAACACTTCCTTTGGCATGCCCTTTGCAGCCTCACTCCAAACGGGGCTCTCCGCTTCATCCATCCCCTGACTCCATACTAGCACCAACGGGCTGCTAAAGCGTTTCGCAGAAAACACCAAGGAACCTGTTTCTCACTTCCAAGCACAAAGCGTGCGCAGCACGAGTCTTGGCACAGCAAAACACTTCCTTTGGCATGCCCTTTGCAGCCTCACTCCAAACGGGGCTCTCCGCTTCATCCATCCCCTGACTCCATACTAGCACCAACGGGCTGCTAAAGCGTTTCGCAGAAAACACCAAGGAACCTGTTTCTCACTCCAAGCACAAAGCGTGCGCAGCACGAGTCTTGGCACAGCAAAACACTTCCTTTGGCATGCCCTTTGCAGCCTCACTCCAAACGGGGCTCTCCGCTTCATCCATCCCCTGACTCCATACTAGCACCAACGGGCTGCTAAAGCGTTTCGCAGAAAACACCAAGGAACCTGTTTCTCACTCCAAGCACAAAGCGTGCGCAGCACGAGTCTTGGCACAGCAAAACACTTCCTTTGGCATGCCCTTTGCAGCCTCACTCCAAACGGGGCTCTCCGCTTCATCCATCCCCTGACTCCATACTAGCACCAACGGGCTGCTAAAGCGTTTCGCAGAAAACACCAAGGAACCTGTTTCTCACTCCAAGCACAAAGCGTGCGCAGCACGAGTCTTGGCACAGCAAAACACTTCCTTTGGCATGCCCTTTGCAGCCTCACTCCAAACGGGGCTCTCCGCTTCATCCATCCCCTGACTCCATACTAGCACCAACGGGCTGCTAAAGCGTTTCGCAGAAAACACCAAGGAACCTGTTTCTCACTCCAAGCACAAAGCGTGCGCAGCACGAGTCTTGGCACAGCAAAACACTTCCTTTGGCATGCCCTTTGCAGCCTCACTCCAAACGGGGCTCTCCGCTTCATCCATCCCCTGACTCCATACTAGCACCAACGGGCTGCTAAAGCGTTTCGCAGAAAACACCAAGGAACCTGTTTCTCACTCCAAGCACAAAGCGTGCGCAGCACGAGTCTTGGCACAGCAAAACACTTCCTTTGGCATGCCCTTTGCAGCCTCACTCCAAACGGGGCTCTCCGCTTCATCCATCCCCTGACTCCATACTAGCACCAACGGGCTGCTAAAGCGTTTCGCAGAAAACACCAAGGAACCTGTTTCTCACTCCAAGCACAAAGCGTGCGCAGCACGAGTCTTGGCACAGCAAAACACTTCCTTTGGCATGCCCTTTGCAGCCTCACTCCAAACGGGGCTCTCCGCTTCATCCATCCCCTGACTCCATACTAGCACCAACGGGCTGCTAAAGCGTTTCGCAGAAAACACCAAGGAACCTGTTTCTCACTCCAAGCACAAAGCGTGCGCAGCACGAGTCTTGGCACAGCAAAACACTTCCTTTGGCATGCCCTTTGCAGCCTCACTCCAAACGGGGCTCTCCGCTTCATCCATCCCCTGACTCCATACTAGCACCAACGGGCTGCTAAAGCGTTTCGCAGAAAACACCAAGGAACCTGTTTCTCACTCCAAGCACAAAGCGTGCGCAGCACGAGTCTTGGCACAGCAAAACACTTCCTTTGGCATGCCCTTTGCAGCCTCACTCCAAACGGGGCTCTCCGCTTCATCCATCCCCTGACTCCATACTAGCACCAACGGGCTGCTAAAGCGTTTCGCAGAAAACACCAAGGAACCTGTTTCTCACTCCAAGCACAAAGCGTGCGCAGCACGAGTCTTGGCACAGCAAAACACTTCCTTTGGCATGCCCTTTGCAGCCTCACTCCAAACGGGGCTCTCCGCTTCATCCATCCCCTGACTCCATACTAGCACCAACGGGCTGCTAAAGCGTTTCGCAGAAAACACCAAGGAACCTGTTTCTCACTCCAAGCACAAAGCGTGCGCAGCACGAGTCTTGGCACAGCAAAACACTTCCTTTGGCATGCCCTTTGCAGCCTCACTCCAAACGGGGCTCTCCGCTTCATCCATCCCCTGACTCCATACTAGCACCAACGGGCTGCTAAAGCGTTTCGCAGAAAACACCAAGGAACCTGTTTCTCACTCCAAGCACAAAGCGTGCGCAGCACGAGTCTTGGCACAGCAAAACACTTCCTTTGGCATGCCCTTTGCAGCCTCACTCCAAACGGGGCTCTCCGCTTCATCCATCCCCTGACTCCATACTAGCACCAACGGGCTGCTAAAGCGTTTCGCAGAAAACACCAAGGAACCTGTTTCTCACTCCAAGCACAAAGCGTGCGCAGCACGAGTCTTGGCACAGCAAAACACTTCCTTTGGCATGCCCTTTGCAGCCTCACTCCAAACGGGGCTCTCCGCTTCATCCATCCCCTGACTCCATACTAGCACCAACGGGCTGCTAAAGCGTTTCGCAGAAAACACCAAGGAACCTGTTTCTCACTCCAAGCACAAAGCGTGCGCAGCACGAGTCTTGGCACAGCAAAACACTTCCTTTGGCATGCCCTTTGCAGCCTCACTCCAAACGGGGCTCTCCGCTTCATCCATCCCCTGACTCCATACTAGCACCAACGGGCTGCTAAAGCGTTTCGCAGAAAACACCAAGGAACCTGTTTCTCACTCCAAGCACAAAGCGTGCGCAGCACGAGTCTTGGCACAGCAAAACACTTCCTTTGGCATGCCCTTTGCAGCCTCACTCCAAACGGGGCTCTCCGCTTCATCCATCCCCTGACTCCATACTAGCACCAACGGGCTGCTAAAGCGTTTCGCAGAAAACACCAAGGAACCTGTTTCTCACTCCAAGCACAAAGCGTGCGCAGCACGAGTCTTGGCACAGCAAAACACTTCCTTTGGCATGCCCTTTGCAGCCTCACTCCAAACGGGGCTCTCCGCTTCATCCATCCCCTGACTCCATACTAGCACCAACGGGCTGCTAAAGCGTTTCGCAGAAAACACCAAGGAACCTGTTTCTCACTCCAAGCACAAAGCGTGCGCAGCACGAGTCTTGGCACAGCAAAACACTTCCTTTGGCATGCCCTTTGCAGCCTCACTCCAAACGGGGCTCTCCGCTTCATCCATCCCCTGACTCCATACTAGCACCAACGGGCTGCTAAAGCGTTTCGCAGAAAACACCAAGGAACCTGTTTCTCACTCCAAGCACAAAGCGTGCGCAGCACGAGTCTTGGCACAGCAAAACACTTCCTTTGGCATGCCCTTTGCAGCCTCACTCCAAACGGGGCTCTCCGCTTCATCCATCCCCTGACTCCATACTAGCACCAACGGGCTGCTAAAGCGTTTCGCAGAAAACACCAAGGAACCTGTTTCTCACTCCAAGCACAAAGCGTGCGCAGCACGAGTCTTGGCACAGCAAAACACTTCCTTTGGCATGCCCTTTGCAGCCTCACTCCAAACGGGGCTCTCCGCTTCATCCATCCCCTGACTCCATACTAGCACCAACGGGCTGCTAAAGCGTTTCGCAGAAAACACCAAGGAACCTGTTTCTCACTCCAAGCACAAAGCGTGCGCAGCACGAGTCTTGGCACAGCAAAACACTTCCTTTGGCATGCCCTTTGCAGCCTCACTCCAAACGGGGCTCTCCGCTTCATCCATCCCCTGACTCCATACTAGCACCAACGGGCTGCTAAAGCGTTTCGCAGAAAACACCAAGGAACCTGTTTCTCACTCCAAGCACAAAGCGTGCGCAGCACGAGTCTTGGCACAGCAAAACACTTCCTTTGGCATGCCCTTTGCAGCCTCACTCCAAACGGGGCTCTCCGCTTCATCCATCCCCTGACTCCATACTAGCACCAACGGGCTGCTAAAGCGTTTCGCAGAAAACACCAAGGAACCTGTTTCTCACTCCAAGCACAAAGCGTGCGCAGCACGAGTCTTGGCACAGCAAAACACTTCCTTTGGCATGCCCTTTGCAGCCTCACTCCAAACGGGGCTCTCCGCTTCATCCATCCCCTGACTCCATACTAGCACCAACGGGCTGCTAAAGCGTTTCGCAGAAAACACCAAGGAACCTGTTTCTCACTCCAAGACTCGTGCTGCGCACGCTTTGTGCTTGGAGTGAGAAACAGGTTCCTTGGTGTTTTCTGCGAAACGCTTTAGCAGCCCGTTGGTGCTAGTATGGAGTCAGGGGATGGATGAAGCGGAGAGCCCCGTTTGGAGTGAGGCTGCAAAGGGCATGCCAAAGGAAGTGTTTTGCTGTGCCAAGACTCGTGCTGCGCACGCTTTGTGCTTGGAGTGAGAAACAGGTTCCTTGGTGTTTTCTGCGAAACGCTTTAGCAGCCCGTTGGTGCTAGTATGGAGTCAGGGGATGGATGAAGCGGAGAGCCCCGTTTGGAGTGAGGCTGCAAAGGGCATGCCAAAGGAAGTGTTTTGCTGTGCCAAGACTCGTGCTGCGCACGCTTTGTGCTTGGAGTGAGAAACAGGTTCCTTGGTGTTTTCTGCGAAACGCTTTAGCAGCCCGTTGGTGCTAGTATGGAGTCAGGGGATGGATGAAGCGGAGAGCCCCGTTTGGAGTGAGGCTGCAAAGGGCATGCCAAAGGAAGTGTTTTGCTGTGCCAAGACTCGTGCTGCGCACGCTTTGTGCTTGGAGTGAGAAACAGGTTCCTTGGTGTTTTCTGCGAAACGCTTTAGCAGCCCGTTGGTGCTAGTATGGAGTCAGGGGATGGATGAAGCGGAGAGCCCCGTTTGGAGTGAGGCTGCAAAGGGCATGCCAAAGGAAGTGTTTTGCTGTGCCAAGACTCGTGCTGCGCACGCTTTGTGCTTGGAGTGAGAAACAGGTTCCTTGGTGTTTTCTGCGAAACGCTTTAGCAGCCCGTTGGTGCTAGTATGGAGTCAGGGGATGGATGAAGCGGAGAGCCCCGTTTGGAGTGAGGCTGCAAAGGGCATGCCAAAGGAAGTGTTTTGCTGTGCCAAGACTCGTGCTGCGCACGCTTTGTGCTTGGAGTGAGAAACAGGTTCCTTGGTGTTTTCTGCGAAACGCTTTAGCAGCCCGTTGGTGCTAGTATGGAGTCAGGGGATGGATGAAGCGGAGAGCCCCGTTTGGAGTGAGGCTGCAAAGGGCATGCCAAAGGAAGTGTTTTGCTGTGCCAAGACTCGTGCTGCGCACGCTTTGTGCTTGGAGTGAGAAACAGGTTCCTTGGTGTTTTCTGCGAAACGCTTTAGCAGCCCGTTGGTGCTAGTATGGAGTCAGGGGATGGATGAAGCGGAGAGCCCCGTTTGGAGTGAGGCTGCAAAGGGCATGCCAAAGGAAGTGTTTTGCTGTGCCAAGACTCGTGCTGCGCACGCTTTGTGCTTGGAGTGAGAAACAGGTTCCTTGGTGTTTTCTGCGAAACGCTTTAGCAGCCCGTTGGTGCTAGTATGGAGTCAGGGGATGGATGAAGCGGAGAGCCCCGTTTGGAGTGAGGCTGCAAAGGGCATGCCAAAGGAAGTGTTTTGCTGTGCCAAGACTCGTGCTGCGCACGCTTTGTGCTTGGAGTGAGAAACAGGTTCCTTGGTGTTTTCTGCGAAACGCTTTAGCAGCCCGTTGGTGCTAGTATGGAGTCAGGGGATGGATGAAGCGGAGAGCCCCGTTTGGAGTGAGGCTGCAAAGGGCATGCCAAAGGAAGTGTTTTGCTGTGCCAAGACTCGTGCTGCGCACGCTTTGTGCTTGGAGTGAGAAACAGGTTCCTTGGTGTTTTCTGCGAAACGCTTTAGCAGCCCGTTGGTGCTAGTATGGAGTCAGGGGATGGATGAAGCGGAGAGCCCCGTTTGGAGTGAGGCTGCAAAGGGCATGCCAAAGGAAGTGTTTTGCTGTGCCAAGACTCGTGCTGCGCACGCTTTGTGCTTGGAGTGAGAAACAGGTTCCTTGGTGTTTTCTGCGAAACGCTTTAGCAGCCCGTTGGTGCTAGTATGGAGTCAGGGGATGGATGAAGCGGAGAGCCCCGTTTGGAGTGAGGCTGCAAAGGGCATGCCAAAGGAAGTGTTTTGCTGTGCCAAGACTCGTGCTGCGCACGCTTTGTGCTTGGAGTGAGAAACAGGTTCCTTGGTGTTTTCTGCGAAACGCTTTAGCAGCCCGTTGGTGCTAGTATGGAGTCAGGGGATGGATGAAGCGGAGAGCCCCGTTTGGAGTGAGGCTGCAAAGGGCATGCCAAAGGAAGTGTTTTGCTGTGCCAAGACTCGTGCTGCGCACGCTTTGTGCTTGGAGTGAGAAACAGGTTCCTTGGTGTTTTCTGCGAAACGCTTTAGCAGCCCGTTGGTGCTAGTATGGAGTCAGGGGATGGATGAAGCGGAGAGCCCCGTTTGGAGTGAGGCTGCAAAGGGCATGCCAAAGGAAGTGTTTTGCTGTGCCAAGACTCGTGCTGCGCACGCTTTGTGCTTGGAGTGAGAAACAGGTTCCTTGGTGTTTTCTGCGAAACGCTTTAGCAGCCCGTTGGTGCTAGTATGGAGTCAGGGGATGGATGAAGCGGAGAGCCCCGTTTGGAGTGAGGCTGCAAAGGGCATGCCAAAGGAAGTGTTTTGCTGTGCCAAGACTCGTGCTGCGCACGCTTTGTGCTTGGAGTGAGAAACAGGTTCCTTGGTGTTTTCTGCGAAACGCTTTAGCAGCCCGTTGGTGCTAGTATGGAGTCAGGGGATGGATGAAGCGGAGAGCCCCGTTTGGAGTGAGGCTGCAAAGGGCATGCCAAAGGAAGTGTTTTGCTGTGCCAAGACTCGTGCTGCGCACGCTTTGTGCTTGGAGTGAGAAACAGGTTCCTTGGTGTTTTCTGCGAAACGCTTTAGCAGCCCGTTGGTGCTAGTATGGAGTCAGGGGATGGATGAAGCGGAGAGCCCCGTTTGGAGTGAGGCTGCAAAGGGCATGCCAAAGGAAGTGTTTTGCTGTGCCAAGACTCGTGCTGCGCACGCTTTGTGCTTGGAGTGAGAAACAGGTTCCTTGGTGTTTTCTGCGAAACGCTTTAGCAGCCCGTTGGTGCTAGTATGGAGTCAGGGGATGGATGAAGCGGAGAGCCCCGTTTGGAGTGAGGCTGCAAAGGGCATGCCAAAGGAAGTGTTTTGCTGTGCCAAGACTCGTGCTGCGCACGCTTTGTGCTTGGAGTGAGAAACAGGTTCCTTGGTGTTTTCTGCGAAACGCTTTAGCAGCCCGTTGGTGCTAGTATGGAGTCAGGGGATGGATGAAGCGGAGAGCCCCGTTTGGAGTGAGGCTGCAAAGGGCATGCCAAAGGAAGTGTTTTGCTGTGCCAAGACTCGTGCTGCGCACGCTTTGTGCTTGGAGTGAGAAACAGGTTCCTTGGTGTTTTCTGCGAAACGCTTTAGCAGCCCGTTGGTGCTAGTATGGAGTCAGGGGATGGATGAAGCGGAGAGCCCCGTTTGGAGTGAGGCTGCAAAGGGCATGCCAAAGGAAGTGTTTTGCTGTGCCAAGACTCGTGCTGCGCACGCTTTGTGCTTGGAGTGAGAAACAGGTTCCTTGGTGTTTTCTGCGAAACGCTTTAGCAGCCCGTTGGTGCTAGTATGGAGTCAGGGGATGGATGAAGCGGAGAGCCCCGTTTGGAGTGAGGCTGCAAAGGGCATGCCAAAGGAAGTGTTTTGCTGTGCCAAGACTCGTGCTGCGCACGCTTTGTGCTTGGAGTGAGAAACAGGTTCCTTGGTGTTTTCTGCGAAACGCTTTAGCAGCCCGTTGGTGCTAGTATGGAGTCAGGGGATGGATGAAGCGGAGAGCCCCGTTTGGAGTGAGGCTGCAAAGGGCATGCCAAAGGAAGTGTTTTGCTGTGCCAAGACTCGTGCTGCGCACGCTTTGTGCTTGGAGTGAGAAACAGGTTCCTTGGTGTTTTCTGCGAAACGCTTTAGCAGCCCGTTGGTGCTAGTATGGAGTCAGGGGATGGATGAAGCGGAGAGCCCCGTTTGGAGTGAGGCTGCAAAGGGCATGCCAAAGGAAGTGTTTTGCTGTGCCAAGACTCGTGCTGCGCACGCTTTGTGCTTGGAGTGAGAAACAGGTTCCTTGGTGTTTTCTGCGAAACGCTTTAGCAGCCCGTTGGTGCTAGTATGGAGTCAGGGGATGGATGAAGCGGAGAGCCCCGTTTGGAGTGAGGCTGCAAAGGGCATGCCAAAGGAAGTGTTTTGCTGTGCCAAGACTCGTGCTGCGCACGCTTTGTGCTTGGAGTGAGAAACAGGTTCCTTGGTGTTTTCTGCGAAACGCTTTAGCAGCCCGTTGGTGCTAGTATGGAGTCAGGGGATGGATGAAGCGGAGAGCCCCGTTTGGAGTGAGGCTGCAAAGGGCATGCCAAAGGAAGTGTTTTGCTGTGCCAAGACTCGTGCTGCGCACGCTTTGTGCTTGGAGTGAGAAACAGGTTCCTTGGTGTTTTCTGCGAAACGCTTTAGCAGCCCGTTGGTGCTAGTATGGAGTCAGGGGATGGATGAAGCGGAGAGCCCCGTTTGGAGTGAGGCTGCAAAGGGCATGCCAAAGGAAGTGTTTTGCTGTGCCAAGACTCGTGCTGCGCACGCTTTGTGCTTGGAGTGAGAAACAGGTTCCTTGGTGTTTTCTGCGAAACGCTTTAGCAGCCCGTTGGTGCTAGTATGGAGTCAGGGGATGGATGAAGCGGAGAGCCCCGTTTGGAGTGAGGCTGCAAAGGGCATGCCAAAGGAAGTGTTTTGCTGTGCCAAGACTCGTGCTGCGCACGCTTTGTGCTTGGAGTGAGAAACAGGTTCCTTGGTGTTTTCTGCGAAACGCTTTAGCAGCCCGTTGGTGCTAGTATGGAGTCAGGGGATGGATGAAGCGGAGAGCCCCGTTTGGAGTGAGGCTGCAAAGGGCATGCCAAAGGAAGTGTTTTGCTGTGCCAAGACTCGTGCTGCGCACGCTTTGTGCTTGGAGTGAGAAACAGGTTCCTTGGTGTTTTCTGCGAAACGCTTTAGCAGCCCGTTGGTGCTAGTATGGAGTCAGGGGATGGATGAAGCGGAGAGCCCCGTTTGGAGTGAGGCTGCAAAGGGCATGCCAAAGGAAGTGTTTTGCTGTGCCAAGACTCGTGCTGCGCACGCTTTGTGCTTGGAGTGAGAAACAGGTTCCTTGGTGTTTTCTGCGAAACGCTTTAGCAGCCCGTTGGTGCTAGTATGGAGTCAGGGGATGGATGAAGCGGAGAGCCCCGTTTGGAGTGAGGCTGCAAAGGGCATGCCAAAGGAAGTGTTTTGCTGTGCCAAGACTCGTGCTGAGCACGCTTTGTGCTTGGAGTGAGAAACAGGTTCCTTGGTGTTTTCTGCGAAACGCTTTAGCAGCCCGTTGGTGCTAGTATGGAGTCAGGGGATGGATGAAGCGGAGAGCCCCGTTTGGAGTGAGGCTGCAAAGGGCATGCCAAAGGAAGTGTTTTGCTGTGCCAAGACTCGTGCTGCGCACGCTTTGTGCTTGGAGTGAGAAACAGGTTCCTTGGTGTTTTCTGCGAAACGCTTTAGCAGCCCGTTGGTGCTAGTATGGAGTCAGGGGATGGATGAAGCGGAGAGCCCCGTTTGGAGTGAGGCTGCAAAGGGCATGCCAAAGGAAGTGTTTTGCTGTGCCAAGACTCGTGCTGCGCACGCTTTGTGCTTGGAGTGAGAAACAGGTTCCTTGGTGTTTTCTGCGAAACGCTTTAGCAGCCCGTTGGTGCTAGTATGGAGTCAGGGGATGGATGAAGCGGAGAGCCCCGTTTGGAGTGAGGCTGCAAAGGGCATGCCAAAGGAAGTGTTTTGCTGTGCCAAGACTCGTGCTGCGCACGCTTTGTGCTTGGAGTGAGAAACAGGTTCCTTGGTGTTTTCTGCGAAACGCTTTAGCAGCCCGTTGGTGCTAGTATGGAGTCAGGGGATGGATGAAGCGGAGAGCCCCGTTTGGAGTGAGGCTGCAAAGGGCATGCCAAAGGAAGTGTTTTGCTGTGCCAAGACTCGTGCTGCGCACGCTTTGTGCTTGGAGTGAGAAACAGGTTCCTTGGTGTTTTCTGCGAAACGCTTTAGCAGCCCGTTGGTGCTAGTATGGAGTCAGGGGATGGATGAAGCGGAGAGCCCCGTTTGGAGTGAGGCTGCAAAGGGCATGCCAAAGGAAGTGTTTTGCTGTGCCAAGACTCGTGCTGCGCACGCTTTGTGCTTGGAGTGAGAAACAGGTTCCTTGGTGTTTTCTGCGAAACGCTTTAGCAGCCCGTTGGTGCTAGTATGGAGTCAGGGGATGGATGAAGCGGAGAGCCCCGTTTGGAGTGAGGCTGCAAAGGGCATGCCAAAGGAAGTGTTTTGCTGTGCCAAGACTCGTGCTGCGCACGCTTTGTGCTTGGAGTGAGAAACAGGTTCCTTGGTGTTTTCTGCGAAACGCTTTAGCAGCCCGTTGGTGCTAGTATGGAGTCAGGGGATGGATGAAGCGGAGAGCCCCGTTTGGAGTGAGGCTGCAAAGGGCATGCCAAAGGAAGTGTTTTGCTGTGCCAAGACTCGTGCTGCGCACGCTTTGTGCTTGGAGTGAGAAACAGGTTCCTTGGTGTTTTCTGCGAAACGCTTTAGCAGCCCGTTGGTGCTAGTATGGAGTCAGGGGATGGATGAAGCGGAGAGCCCCGTTTGGAGTGAGGCTGCAAAGGGCATGCCAAAGGAAGTGTTTTGCTGTGCCAAGACTCGTGCTGCGCACGCTTTGTGCTTGGAGTGAGAAACAGGTTCCTTGGTGTTTTCTGCGAAACGCTTTAGCAGCCCGTTGGTGCTAGTATGGAGTCAGGGGATGGATGAAGCGGAGAGCCCCGTTTGGAGTGAGGCTGCAAAGGGCATGCCAAAGGAAGTGTTTTGCTGTGCCAAGACTCGTGCTGCGCACGCTTTGTGCTTGGAGTGAGAAACAGGTTCCTTGGTGTTTTCTGCGAAACGCTTTAGCAGCCCGTTGGTGCTAGTATGGAGTCAGGGGATGGATGAAGCGGAGAGCCCCGTTTGGAGTGAGGCTGCAAAGGGCATGCCAAAGGAAGTGTTTTGCTGTGCCAAGACTCGTGCTGCGCACGCTTTGTGCTTGGAGTGAGAAACAGGTTCCTTGGTGTTTTCTGCGAAACGCTTTAGCAGCCCGTTGGTGCTAGTATGGAGTCAGGGGATGGATGAAGCGGAGAGCCCCGTTTGGAGTGAGGCTGCAAAGGGCATGCCAAAGGAAGTGTTTTGCTGTGCCAAGACTCGTGCTGCGCACGCTTTGTGCTTGGAGTGAGAAACAGGTTCCTTGGTGTTTTCTGCGAAACGCTTTAGCAGCCCGTTGGTGCTAGTATGGAGTCAGGGGATGGATGAAGCGGAGAGCCCCGTTTGGAGTGAGGCTGCAAAGGGCATGCCAAAGGAAGTGTTTTGCTGTGCCAAGACTCGTGCTGCGCACGCTTTGTGCTTGGAGTGAGAAACAGGTTCCTTGGTGTTTTCTGCGAAACGCTTTAGCAGCCCGTTGGTGCTAGTATGGAGTCAGGGGATGGATGAAGCGGAGAGCCCCGTTTGGAGTGAGGCTGCAAAGGGCATGCCAAAGGAAGTGTTTTGCTGTGCCAAGACTCGTGCTGCGCACGCTTTGTGCTTGGAGTGAGAAACAGGTTCCTTGGTGTTTTCTGCGAAACGCTTTAGCAGCCCGTTGGTGCTAGTATGGAGTCAGGGGATGGATGAAGCGGAGAGCCCCGTTTGGAGTGAGGCTGCAAAGGGCATGCCAAAGGAAGTGTTTTGCTGTGCCAAGACTCGTGCTGCGCACGCTTTGTGCTTGGAGTGAGAAACAGGTTCCTTGGTGTTTTCTGCGAAACGCTTTAGCAGCCCGTTGGTGCTAGTATGGAGTCAGGGGATGGATGAAGCGGAGAGCCCCGTTTGGAGTGAGGCTGCAAAGGGCATGCCAAAGGAAGTGTTTTGCTGTGCCAAGACTCGTGCTGCGCACGCTTTGTGCTTGGAGTGAGAAACAGGTTCCTTGGTGTTTTCTGCGAAACGCTTTAGCAGCCCGTTGGTGCTAGTATGGAGTCAGGGGATGGATGAAGCGGAGAGCCCCGTTTGGAGTGAGGCTGCAAAGGGCATGCCAAAGGAAGTGTTTTGCTGTGCCAAGACTCGTGCTGCGCACGCTTTGTGCTTGGAGTGAGAAACAGGTTCCTTGGTGTTTTCTGCGAAACGCTTTAGCAGCCCGTTGGTGCTAGTATGGAGTCAGGGGATGGATGAAGCGGAGAGCCCCGTTTGGAGTGAGGCTGCAAAGGGCATGCCAAAGGAAGTGTTTTGCTGTGCCAAGACTCGTGCTGCGCACGCTTTGTGCTTGGAGTGAGAAACAGGTTCCTTGGTGTTTTCTGCGAAACGCTTTAGCAGCCCGTTGGTGCTAGTATGGAGTCAGGGGATGGATGAAGCGGAGAGCCCCGTTTGGAGTGAGGCTGCAAAGGGCATGCCAAAGGAAGTGTTTTGCTGTGCCAAGACTCGTGCTGCGCACGCTTTGTGCTTGGAGTGAGAAACAGGTTCCTTGGTGTTTTCTGCGAAACGCTTTAGCAGCCCGTTGGTGCTAGTATGGAGTCAGGGGATGGATGAAGCGGAGAGCCCCGTTTGGAGTGAGGCTGCAAAGGGCATGCCAAAGGAAGTGTTTTGCTGTGCCAAGACTCGTGCTGCGCACGCTTTGTGCTTGGAGTGAGAAACAGGTTCCTTGGTGTTTTCTGCGAAACGCTTTAGCAGGCCGTTGGTGCTAGTATGGAGTCAGGGGATGGATGAAGCGGAGAGCCCCGTTTGGAGTGAGGCTGCAAAGGGCATGCCAAAGGAAGTGTTTTGCTGTGCCAAGACTCGTGCTGCGCACGCTTTGTGCTTGGAGTGAGAAACAGGTTCCTTGGTGTTTTCTGCGAAACGCTTTAGCAGCCCGTTGGTGCTAGTATGGAGTCAGGGGATGGATGAAGCGGAGAGCCCCGTTTGGAGTGAGGCTGCAAAGGGCATGCCAAAGGAAGTGTTTTGCTGTGCCAAGACTCGTGCTGCGCACGCTTTGTGCTTGGAGTGAGAAACAGGTTCCTTGGTGTTTTCTGCGAAACGCTTTAGCAGCCCGTTGGTGCTAGTATGGAGTCAGGGGATGGATGAAGCGGAGAGCCCCGTTTGGAGTGAGGCTGCAAAGGGCATGCCAAAGGAAGTGTTTTGCTGTGCCAAGACTCGTGCTGCGCACGCTTTGTGCTTGGAGTGAGAAACAGGTTCCTTGGTGTTTTCTGCGAAACGCTTTAGCAGCCCGTTGGTGCTAGTATGGAGTCAGGGGATGGATGAAGCGGAGAGCCCCGTTTGGAGTGAGGCTGCAAAGGGCATGCCAAAGGAAGTGTTTTGCTGTGCCAAGACTCGTGCTGCGCACGCTTTGTGCTTGGAGTGAGAAACAGGTTCCTTGGTGTTTTCTGCGAAACGCTTTAGCAGCCCGTTGGTGCTAGTATGGAGTCAGGGGATGGATGAAGCGGAGAGCCCCGTTTGGAGTGAGGCTGCAAAGGGCATGCCAAAGGAAGTGTTTTGCTGTGCCAAGACTCGTGCTGCGCACGCTTTGTGCTTGGAGTGAGAAACAGGTTCCTTGGTGTTTTCTGCGAAACGCTTTAGCAGCCCGTTGGTGCTAGTATGGAGTCAGGGGATGGATGAAGCGGAGAGCCCCGTTTGGAGTGAGGCTGCAAAGGGCATGCCAAAGGAAGTGTTTTGCTGTGCCAAGACTCGTGCTGCGCACGCTTTGTGCTTGGAGTGAGAAACAGGTTCCTTGGTGTTTTCTGCGAAACGCTTTAGCAGCCCGTTGGTGCTAGTATGGAGTCAGGGGATGGATGAAGCGGAGAGCCCCGTTTGGAGTGAGGCTGCAAAGGGCATGCCAAAGGAAGTGTTTTGCTGTGCCAAGACTCGTGCTGCGCACGCTTTGTGCTTGGAGTGAGAAACAGGTTCCTTGGTGTTTTCTGCGAAACGCTTTAGCAGCCCGTTGGTGCTAGTATGGAGTCAGGGGATGGATGAAGCGGAGAGCCCCGTTTGGAGTGAGGCTGCAAAGGGCATGCCAAAGGAAGTGTTTTGCTGTGCCAAGACTCGTGCTGCGCACGCTTTGTGCTTGGAGTGAGAAACAGGTTCCTTGGTGTTTTCTGCGAAACGCTTTAGCAGCCCGTTGGTGCTAGTATGGAGTCAGGGGATGGATGAAGCGGAGAGCCCCGTTTGGAGTGAGGCTGCAAAGGGCATGCCAAAGGAAGTGTTTTGCTGTGCCAAGACTCGTGCTGCGCACGCTTTGTGCTTGGAGTGAGAAACAGGTTCCTTGGTGTTTTCTGCGAAACGCTTTAGCAGCCCGTTGGTGCTAGTATGGAGTCAGGGGATGGATGAAGCGGAGAGCCCCGTTTGGAGTGAGGCTGCAAAGGGCATGCCAAAGGAAGTGTTTTGCTGTGCCAAGACTCGTGCTGCGCACGCTTTGTGCTTGGAGTGAGAAACAGGTTCCTTGGTGTTTTCTGCGAAACGCTTTAGCAGCCCGTTGGTGCTAGTATGGAGTCAGGGGATGGATGAAGCGGAGAGCCCCGTTTGGAGTGAGGCTGCAAAGGGCATGCCAAAGGAAGTGTTTTGCTGTGCCAAGACTCGTGCTGCGCACGCTTTGTGCTTGGAGTGAGAAACAGGTTCCTTGGTGTTTTCTGCGAAACGCTTTAGCAGCCCGTTGGTGCTAGTATGGAGTCAGGGGATGGATGAAGCGGAGAGCCCCGTTTGGAGTGAGGCTGCAAAGGGCATGCCAAAGGAAGTGTTTTGCTGTGCCAAGACTCGTGCTGCGCACGCTTTGTGCTTGGAGTGAGAAACAGGTTCCTTGGTGTTTTCTGCGAAACGCTTTAGCAGCCCGTTGGTGCTAGTATGGAGTCAGGGGATGGATGAAGCGGAGAGCCCCGTTTGGAGTGAGGCTGCAAAGGGCATGCCAAAGGAAGTGTTTTGCTGTGCCAAGACTCGTGCTGCGCACGCTTTGTGCTTGGAGTGAGAAACAGGTTCCTTGGTGTTTTCTGCGAAACGCTTTAGCAGCCCGTTGGTGCTAGTATGGAGTCAGGGGATGGATGAAGCGGAGAGCCCCGTTTGGAGTGAGGCTGCAAAGGGCATGCCAAAGGAAGTGTTTTGCTGTGCCAAGACTCGTGCTGCGCACGCTTTGTGCTTGGAGTGAGAAACAGGTTCCTTGGTGTTTTCTGCGAAACGCTTTAGCAGCCCGTTGGTGCTAGTATGGAGTCAGGGGATGGATGAAGCGGAGAGCCCCGTTTGGAGTGAGGCTGCAAAGGGCATGCCAAAGGAAGTGTTTTGCTGTGCCAAGACTCGTGCTGCGCACGCTTTGTGCTTGGAGTGAGAAACAGGTTCCTTGGTGTTTTCTGCGAAACGCTTTAGCAGCCCGTTGGTGCTAGTATGGAGTCAGGGGATGGATGAAGCGGAGAGCCCCGTTTGGAGTGAGGCTGCAAAGGGCATGCCAAAGGAAGTGTTTTGCTGTGCCAAGACTCGTGCTGCGCACGCTTTGTGCTTGGAGTGAGAAACAGGTTCCTTGGTGTTTTCTGCGAAACGCTTTAGCAGCCCGTTGGTGCTAGTATGGAGTCAGGGGATGGATGAAGCGGAGAGCCCCGTTTGGAGTGAGGCTGCAAAGGGCATGCCAAAGGAAGTGTTTTGCTGTGCCAAGACTCGTGCTGCGCACGCTTTGTGCTTGGAGTGAGAAACAGGTTCCTTGGTGTTTTCTGCGAAACGCTTTAGCAGCCCGTTGGTGCTAGTATGGAGTCAGGGGATGGATGAAGCGGAGAGCCCCGTTTGGAGTGAGGCTGCAAAGGGCATGCCAAAGGAAGTGTTTTGCTGTGCCAAGACTCGTGCTGCGCACGCTTTGTGCTTGGAGTGAGAAACAGGTTCCTTGGTGTTTTCTGCGAAACGCTTTAGCAGCCCGTTGGTGCTAGTATGGAGTCAGGGGATGGATGAAGCGGAGAGCCCCGTTTGGAGTGAGGCTGCAAAGGGCATGCCAAAGGAAGTGTTTTGCTGTGCCAAGACTCGTGCTGCGCACGCTTTGTGCTTGGAGTGAGAAACAGGTTCCTTGGTGTTTTCTGCGAAACGCTTTAGCAGCCCGTTGGTGCTAGTATGGAGTCAGGGGATGGATGAAGCGGAGAGCCCCGTTTGGAGTGAGGCTGCAAAGGGCATGCCAAAGGAAGTGTTTTGCTGTGCCAAGACTCGTGCTGCGCACGCTTTGTGCTTGGAGTGAGAAACAGGTTCCTTGGTGTTTTCTGCGAAACGCTTTAGCAGCCCGTTGGTGCTAGTATGGAGTCAGGGGATGGATGAAGCGGAGAGCCCCGTTTGGAGTGAGGCTGCAAAGGGCATGCCAAAGGAAGTGTTTTGCTGTGCCAAGACTCGTGCTGAGCACGCTTTGTGCTTGGAGTGAGAAACAGGTTCCTTGGTGTTTTCTGCGAAACGCTTTAGCAGCCCGTTGGTGCTAGTATGGAGTCAGGGGATGGATGAAGCGGAGAGCCCCGTTTGGAGTGAGGCTGCAAAGGGCATGCCAAAGGAAGTGTTTTGCTGTGCCAAGACTCGTGCTGCGCACGCTTTGTGCTTGGAGTGAGAAACAGGTTCCTTGGTGTTTTCTGCGAAACGCTTTAGCAGCCCGTTGGTGCTAGTATGGAGTCAGGGGATGGATGAAGCGGAGAGCCCCGTTTGGAGTGAGGCTGCAAAGGGCATGCCAAAGGAAGTGTTTTGCTGTGCCAAGACTCGTGCTGCGCACGCTTTGTGCTTGGAGTGAGAAACAGGTTCCTTGGTGTTTTCTGCGAAACGCTTTAGCAGCCCGTTGGTGCTAGTATGGAGTCAGGGGATGGATGAAGCGGAGAGCCCCGTTTGGAGTGAGGCTGCAAAGGGCATGCCAAAGGAAGTGTTTTGCTGTGCCAAGACTCGTGCTGCGCACGCTTTGTGCTTGGAGTGAGAAACAGGTTCCTTGGTGTTTTCTGCGAAACGCTTTAGCAGCCCGTTGGTGCTAGTATGGAGTCAGGGGATGGATGAAGCGGAGAGCCCCGTTTGGAGTGAGGCTGCAAAGGGCATGCCAAAGGAAGTGTTTTGCTGTGCCAAGACTCGTGCTGCGCACGCTTTGTGCTTGGAGTGAGAAACAGGTTCCTTGGTGTTTTCTGCGAAACGCTTTAGCAGCCCGTTGGTGCTAGTATGGAGTCAGGGGATGGATGAAGCGGAGAGCCCCGTTTGGAGTGAGGCTGCAAAGGGCATGCCAAAGGAAGTGTTTTGCTGTGCCAAGACTCGTGCTGCGCACGCTTTGTGCTTGGAGTGAGAAACAGGTTCCTTGGTGTTTTCTGCGAAACGCTTTAGCAGCCCGTTGGTGCTAGTATGGAGTCAGGGGATGGATGAAGCGGAGAGCCCCGTTTGGAGTGAGGCTGCAAAGGGCATGCCAAAGGAAGTGTTTTGCTGTGCCAAGACTCGTGCTGCGCACGCTTTGTGCTTGGAGTGAGAAACAGGTTCCTTGGTGTTTTCTGCGAAACGCTTTAGCAGCCCGTTGGTGCTAGTATGGAGTCAGGGGATGGATGAAGCGGAGAGCCCCGTTTGGAGTGAGGCTGCAAAGGGCATGCCAAAGGAAGTGTTTTGCTGTGCCAAGACTCGTGCTGCGCACGCTTTGTGCTTGGAGTGAGAAACAGGTTCCTTGGTGTTTTCTGCGAAACGCTTTAGCAGCCCGTTGGTGCTAGTATGGAGTCAGGGGATGGATGAAGCGGAGAGCCCCGTTTGGAGTGAGGCTGCAAAGGGCATGCCAAAGGAAGTGTTTTGCTGTGCCAAGACTCGTGCTGCGCACGCTTTGTGCTTGGAGTGAGAAACAGGTTCCTTGGTGTTTTCTGCGAAACGCTTTAGCAGCCCGTTGGTGCTAGTATGGAGTCAGGGGATGGATGAAGCGGAGAGCCCCGTTTGGAGTGAGGCTGCAAAGGGCATGCCAAAGGAAGTGTTTTGCTGTGCCAAGACTCGTGCTGCGCACGCTTTGTGCTTGGAGTGAGAAACAGGTTCCTTGGTGTTTTCTGCGAAACGCTTTAGCAGCCCGTTGGTGCTAGTATGGAGTCAGGGGATGGATGAAGCGGAGAGCCCCGTTTGGAGTGAGGCTGCAAAGGGCATGCCAAAGGAAGTGTTTTGCTGTGCCAAGACTCGTGCTGCGCACGCTTTGTGCTTGGAGTGAGAAACAGGTTCCTTGGTGTTTTCTGCGAAACGCTTTAGCAGCCCGTTGGTGCTAGTATGGAGTCAGGGGATGGATGAAGCGGAGAGCCCCGTTTGGAGTGAGGCTGCAAAGGGCATGCCAAAGGAAGTGTTTTGCTGTGCCAAGACTCGTGCTGCGCACGCTTTGTGCTTGGAGTGAGAAACAGGTTCCTTGGTGTTTTCTGCGAAACGCTTTAGCAGCCCGTTGGTGCTAGTATGGAGTCAGGGGATGGATGAAGCGGAGAGCCCCGTTTGGAGTGAGGCTGCAAAGGGCATGCCAAAGGAAGTGTTTTGCTGTGCCAAGACTCGTGCTGCGCACGCTTTGTGCTTGGAGTGAGAAACAGGTTCCTTGGTGTTTTCTGCGAAACGCTTTAGCAGCCCGTTGGTGCTAGTATGGAGTCAGGGGATGGATGAAGCGGAGAGCCCCGTTTGGAGTGAGGCTGCAAAGGGCATGCCAAAGGAAGTGTTTTGCTGTGCCAAGACTCGTGCTGCGCACGCTTTGTGCTTGGAGTGAGAAACAGGTTCCTTGGTGTTTTCTGCGAAACGCTTTAGCAGCCCGTTGGTGCTAGTATGGAGTCAGGGGATGGATGAAGCGGAGAGCCCCGTTTGGAGTGAGGCTGCAAAGGGCATGCCAAAGGAAGTGTTTTGCTGTGCCAAGACTCGTGCTGCGCACGCTTTGTGCTTGGAGTGAGAAACAGGTTCCTTGGTGTTTTCTGCGAAACGCTTTAGCAGCCCGTTGGTGCTAGTATGGAGTCAGGGGATGGATGAAGCGGAGAGCCCCGTTTGGAGTGAGGCTGCAAAGGGCATGCCAAAGGAAGTGTTTTGCTGTGCCAAGACTCGTGCTGCGCACGCTTTGTGCTTGGAGTGAGAAACAGGTTCCTTGGTGTTTTCTGCGAAACGCTTTAGCAGCCCGTTGGTGCTAGTATGGAGTCAGGGGATGGATGAAGCGGAGAGCCCCGTTTGGAGTGAGGCTGCAAAGGGCATGCCAAAGGAAGTGTTTTGCTGTGCCAAGACTCGTGCTGCGCACGCTTTGTGCTTGGAGTGAGAAACAGGTTCCTTGGTGTTTTCTGCGAAACGCTTTAGCAGCCCGTTGGTGCTAGTATGGAGTCAGGGGATGGATGAAGCGGAGAGCCCCGTTTGGAGTGAGGCTGCAAAGGGCATGCCAAAGGAAGTGTTTTGCTGTGCCAAGACTCGTGCTGCGCACGACTTTGTGCTTGGAGTGAGAAACAGGTTCCTTGGTGTTTTCTGCGAAACGCTTTAGCAGCCCGTTGGTGCTAGTATGGAGTCAGGGGATGGATGAAGCGGAGAGCCCCGTTTGGAGTGAGGCTGCAAAGGGCATGCCAAAGGAAGTGTTTTGCTGTGCCAAGACTCGTGCTGCGCACGCTTTGTGCTTGGAGTGAGAAACAGGTTCCTTGGTGTTTTCTGCGAAACGCTTTAGCAGCCCGTTGGTGCTAGTATGGAGTCAGGGGATGGATGAAGCGGAGAGCCCCGTTTGGAGTGAGGCTGCAAAGGGCATGCCAAAGGAAGTGTTTTGCTGTGCCAAGACTCGTGCTGCGCACGCTTTGTGCTTGGAGTGAGAAACAGGTTCCTTGGTGTTTTCTGCGAAACGCTTTAGCAGCCCGTTGGTGCTAGTATGGAGTCAGGGGATGGATGAAGCGGAGAGCCCCGTTTGGAGTGAGGCTGCAAAGGGCATGCCAAAGGAAGTGTTTTGCTGTGCCAAGACTCGTGCTGCGCACGCTTTGTGCTTGGAGTGAGAAACAGGTTCCTTGGTGTTTTCTGCGAAACGCTTTAGCAGCCCGTTGGTGCTAGTATGGAGTCAGGGGATGGATGAAGCGGAGAGCCCCGTTTGGAGTGAGGCTGCAAAGGGCATGCCAAAGGAAGTGTTTTGCTGTGCCAAGACTCGTGCTGCGCACGCTTTGTGCTTGGAGTGAGAAACAGGTTCCTTGGTGTTTTCTGCGAAACGCTTTAGCAGCCCGTTGGTGCTAGTATGGAGTCAGGGGATGGATGAAGCGGAGAGCCCCGTTTGGAGTGAGGCTGCAAAGGGCATGCCAAAGGAAGTGTTTTGCTGTGCCAAGACTCGTGCTGCGCACGCTTTGTGCTTGGAGTGAGAAACAGGTTCCTTGGTGTTTTCTGCGAAACGCTTTAGCAGCCCGTTGGTGCTAGTATGGAGTCAGGGGATGGATGAAGCGGAGAGCCCCGTTTGGAGTGAGGCTGCAAAGGGCATGCCAAAGGAAGTGTTTTGCTGTGCCAAGACTCGTGCTGCGCACGCTTTGTGCTTGGAGTGAGAAACAGGTTCCTTGGTGTTTTCTGCGAAACGCTTTAGCAGCCCGTTGGTGCTAGTATGGAGTCAGGGGATGGATGAAGCGGAGAGCCCCGTTTGGAGTGAGGCTGCAAAGGGCATGCCAAAGGAAGTGTTTTGCTGTGCCAAGACTCGTGCTGCGCACGCTTTGTGCTTGGAGTGAGAAACAGGTTCCTTGGTGTTTTCTGCGAAACGCTTTAGCAGCCCGTTGGTGCTAGTATGGAGTCAGGGGATGGATGAAGCGGAGAGCCCCGTTTGGAGTGAGGCTGCAAAGGGCATGCCAAAGGAAGTGTTTTGCTGTGCCAAGACTCGTGCTGCGCACGCTTTGTGCTTGGAGTGAGAAACAGGTTCCTTGGTGTTTTCTGCGAAACGCTTTAGCAGCCCGTTGGTGCTAGTATGGAGTCAGGGGATGGATGAAGCGGAGAGCCCCGTTTGGAGTGAGGCTGCAAAGGGCATGCCAAAGGAAGTGTTTTGCTGTGCCAAGACTCGTGCTGCGCACGCTTTGTGCTTGGAGTGAGAAACAGGTTCCTTGGTGTTTTCTGCGAAACGCTTTAGCAGCCCGTTGGTGCTAGTATGGAGTCAGGGGATGGATGAAGCGGAGAGCCCCGTTTGGAGTGAGGCTGCAAAGGGCATGCCAAAGGAAGTGTTTTGCTGTGCCAAGACTCGTGCTGCGCACGCTTTGTGCTTGGAGTGAGAAACAGGTTCCTTGGTGTTTTCTGCGAAACGCTTTAGCAGCCCGTTGGTGCTAGTATGGAGTCAGGGGATGGATGAAGCGGAGAGCCCCGTTTGGAGTGAGGCTGCAAAGGGCATGCCAAAGGAAGTGTTTTGCTGTGCCAAGACTCGTGCTGCGCACGCTTTGTGCTTGGAGTGAGAAACAGGTTCCTTGGTGTTTTCTGCGAAACGCTTTAGCAGCCCGTTGGTGCTAGTATGGAGTCAGGGGATGGATGAAGCGGAGAGCCCCGTTTGGAGTGAGGCTGCAAAGGGCATGCCAAAGGAAGTGTTTTGCTGTGCCAAGACTCGTGCTGCGCACGCTTTGTGCTTGGAGTGAGAAACAGGTTCCTTGGTGTTTTCTGCGAAACGCTTTAGCAGCCCGTTGGTGCTAGTATGGAGTCAGGGGATGGATGAAGCGGAGAGCCCCGTTTGGAGTGAGGCTGCAAAGGGCATGCCAAAGGAAGTGTTTTGCTGTGCCAAGACTCGTGCTGCGCACGCTTTGTGCTTGGAGTGAGAAACAGGTTCCTTGGTGTTTTCTGCGAAACGCTTTAGCAGCCCGTTGGTGCTAGTATGGAGTCAGGGGATGGATGAAGCGGAGAGCCCCGTTTGGAGTGAGGCTGCAAAGGGCATGCCAAAGGAAGTGTTTTGCTGTGCCAAGACTCGTGCTGCGCACGCTTTGTGCTTGGAGTGAGAAACAGGTTCCTTGGTGTTTTCTGCGAAACGCTTTAGCAGCCCGTTGGTGCTAGTATGGAGTCAGGGGATGGATGAAGCGGAGAGCCCCGTTTGGAGTGAGGCTGCAAAGGGCATGCCAAAGGAAGTGTTTTGCTGTGCCAAGACTCGTGCTGCGCACGCTTTGTGCTTGGAGTGAGAAACAGGTTCCTTGGTGTTTTCTGCGAAACGCTTTAGCAGCCCGTTGGTGCTAGTATGGAGTCAGGGGATGGATGAAGCGGAGAGCCCCGTTTGGAGTGAGGCTGCAAAGGGCATGCCAAAGGAAGTGTTTTGCTGTGCCAAGACTCGTGCTGCGCACGCTTTGTGCTTGGAGTGAGAAACAGGTTCCTTGGTGTTTTCTGCGAAACGCTTTAGCAGCCCGTTGGTGCTAGTATGGAGTCAGGGGATGGATGAAGCGGAGAGCCCCGTTTGGAGTGAGGCTGCAAAGGGCATGCCAAAGGAAGTGTTTTGCTGTGCCAAGACTCGTGCTGCGCACGCTTTGTGCTTGGAGTGAGAAACAGGTTCCTTGGTGTTTTCTGCGAAACGCTTTAGCAGCCCGTTGGTGCTAGTATGGAGTCAGGGGATGGATGAAGCGGAGAGCCCCGTTTGGAGTGAGGCTGCAAAGGGCATGCCAAAGGAAGTGTTTTGCTGTGCCAAGACTCGTGCTGCGCACGCTTTGTGCTTGGAGTGAGAAACAGGTTCCTTGGTGTTTTCTGCGAAACGCTTTAGCAGCCCGTTGGTGCTAGTATGGAGTCAGGGGATGGATGAAGCGGAGAGCCCCGTTTGGAGTGAGGCTGCAAAGGGCATGCCAAAGGAAGTGTTTTGCTGTGCCAAGACTCGTGCTGCGCACGCTTTGTGCTTGGAGTGAGAAACAGGTTCCTTGGTGTTTTCTGCGAAACGCTTTAGCAGCCCGTTGGTGCTAGTATGGAGTCAGGGGATGGATGAAGCGGAGAGCCCCGTTTGGAGTGAGGCTGCAAAGGGCATGCCAAAGGAAGTGTTTTGCTGTGCCAAGACTCGTGCTGCGCACGCTTTGTGCTTGGAGTGAGAAACAGGTTCCTTGGTGTTTTCTGCGAAACGCTTTAGCAGCCCGTTGGTGCTAGTATGGAGTCAGGGGATGGATGAAGCGGAGAGCCCCGTTTGGAGTGAGGCTGCAAAGGGCATGCCAAAGGAAGTGTTTTGCTGTGCCAAGACTCGTGCTGCGCACGCTTTGTGCTTGGAGTGAGAAACAGGTTCCTTGGTGTTTTCTGCGAAACGCTTTAGCAGCCCGTTGGTGCTAGTATGGAGTCAGGGGATGGATGAAGCGGAGAGCCCCGTTTGGAGTGAGGCTGCAAAGGGCATGCCAAAGGAAGTGTTTTGCTGTGCCAAGACTCGTGCTGCGCACGCTTTGTGCTTGGAGTGAGAAACAGGTTCCTTGGTGTTTTCTGCGAAACGCTTTAGCAGCCCGTTGGTGCTAGTATGGAGTCAGGGGATGGATGAAGCGGAGAGCCCCGTTTGGAGTGAGGCTGCAAAGGGCATGCCAAAGGAAGTGTTTTGCTGTGCCAAGACTCGTGCTGCGCACGCTTTGTGCTTGGAGTGAGAAACAGGTTCCTTGGTGTTTTCTGCGAAACGCTTTAGCAGCCCGTTGGTGCTAGTATGGAGTCAGGGGATGGATGAAGCGGAGAGCCCCGTTTGGAGTGAGGCTGCAAAGGGCATGCCAAAGGAAGTGTTTTGCTGTGCCAAGACTCGTGCTGCGCACGCTTTGTGCTTGGAGTGAGAAACAGGTTCCTTGGTGTTTTCTGCGAAACGCTTTAGCAGCCCGTTGGTGCTAGTATGGAGTCAGGGGATGGATGAAGCGGAGAGCCCCGTTTGGAGTGAGGCTGCAAAGGGCATGCCAAAGGAAGTGTTTTGCTGTGCCAAGACTCGTGCTGCGCACGCTTTGTGCTTGGAGTGAGAAACAGGTTCCTTGGTGTTTTCTGCGAAACGCTTTAGCAGCCCGTTGGTGCTAGTATGGAGTCAGGGGATGGATGAAGCGGAGAGCCCCGTTTGGAGTGAGGCTGCAAAGGGCATGCCAAAGGAAGTGTTTTGCTGTGCCAAGACTCGTGCTGCGCACGCTTTGTGCTTGGAGTGAGAAACAGGTTCCTTGGTGTTTTCTGCGAAACGCTTTAGCAGCCCGTTGGTGCTAGTATGGAGTCAGGGGATGGATGAAGCGGAGAGCCCCGTTTGGAGTGAGGCTGCAAAGGGCATGCCAAAGGAAGTGTTTTGCTGTGCCAAGACTCGTGCTGCGCACGCTTTGTGCTTGGAGTGAGAAACAGGTTCCTTGGTGTTTTCTGCGAAACGCTTTAGCAGCCCGTTGGTGCTAGTATGGAGTCAGGGGATGGATGAAGCGGAGAGCCCCGTTTGGAGTGAGGCTGCAAAGGGCATGCCAAAGGAAGTGTTTTGCTGTGCCAAGACTCGTGCTGCGCACGCTTTGTGCTTGGAGTGAGAAACAGGTTCCTTGGTGTTTTCTGCGAAACGCTTTAGCAGCCCGTTGGTGCTAGTATGGAGTCAGGGGATGGATGAAGCGGAGAGCCCCGTTTGGAGTGAGGCTGCAAAGGGCATGCCAAAGGAAGTGTTTTGCTGTGCCAAGACTCGTGCTGCGCACGCTTTGTGCTTGGAGTGAGAAACAGGTTCCTTGGTGTTTTCTGCGAAACGCTTTAGCAGCCCGTTGGTGCTAGTATGGAGTCAGGGGATGGATGAAGCGGAGAGCCCCGTTTGGAGTGAGGCTGCAAAGGGCATGCCAAAGGAAGTGTTTTGCTGTGCCAAGACTCGTGCTGCGCACGCTTTGTGCTTGGAGTGAGAAACAGGTTCCTTGGTGTTTTCTGCGAAACGCTTTAGCAGCCCGTTGGTGCTAGTATGGAGTCAGGGGATGGATGAAGCGGAGAGCCCCGTTTGGAGTGAGGCTGCAAAGGGCATGCCAAAGGAAGTGTTTTGCTGTGCCAAGACTCGTGCTGCGCACGCTTTGTGCTTGGAGTGAGAAACAGGTTCCTTGGTGTTTTCTGCGAAACGCTTTAGCAGCCCGTTGGTGCTAGTATGGAGTCAGGGGATGGATGAAGCGGAGAGCCCCGTTTGGAGTGAGGCTGCAAAGGGCATGCCAAAGGAAGTGTTTTGCTGTGCCAAGACTCGTGCTGCGCACGCTTTGTGCTTGGAGTGAGAAACAGGTTCCTTGGTGTTTTCTGCGAAACGCTTTAGCAGCCCGTTGGTGCTAGTATGGAGTCAGGGGATGGATGAAGCGGAGAGCCCCGTTTGGAGTGAGGCTGCAAAGGGCATGCCAAAGGAAGTGTTTTGCTGTGCCAAGACTCGTGCTGCGCACGCTTTGTGCTTGGAGTGAGAAACAGGTTCCTTGGTGTTTTCTGCGAAACGCTTTAGCAGCCCGTTGGTGCTAGTATGGAGTCAGGGGATGGATGAAGCGGAGAGCCCCGTTTGGAGTGAGGCTGCAAAGGGCATGCCAAAGGAAGTGTTTTGCTGTGCCAAGACTCGTGCTGCGCACGCTTTGTGCTTGGAGTGAGAAACAGGTTCCTTGGTGTTTTCTGCGAAACGCTTTAGCAGCCCGTTGGTGCTAGTATGGAGTCAGGGGATGGATGAAGCGGAGAGCCCCGTTTGGAGTGAGGCTGCAAAGGGCATGCCAAAGGAAGTGTTTTGCTGTGCCAAGACTCGTGCTGCGCACGCTTTGTGCTTGGAGTGAGAAACAGGTTCCTTGGTGTTTTCTGCGAAACGCTTTAGCAGCCCGTTGGTGCTAGTATGGAGTCAGGGGATGGATGAAGCGCGAGAGCCCCGTTTGGAGTGAGGCTGCAAAGGGCATGCCAAAGGAAGTGTTTTGCTGTGCCAAGACTCGTGCTGCGCACGCTTTGTGCTTGGAGTGAGAAACAGGTTCCTTGGTGTTTTCTGCGAAACGCTTTAGCAGCCCGTTGGTGCTAGTATGGAGTCAGGGGATGGATGAAGCGGAGAGCCCCGTTTGGAGTGAGGCTGCAAAGGGCATGCCAAAGGAAGTGTTTTGCTGTGCCAAGACTCGTGCTGCGCACGCTTTGTGCTTGGAGTGAGAAACAGGTTCCTTGGTGTTTTCTGCGAAACGCTTTAGCAGCCCGTTGGTGCTAGTATGGAGTCAGGGGATGGATGAAGCGGAGAGCCCCGTTTGGAGTGAGGCTGCAAAGGGCATGCCAAAGGAAGTGTTTTGCTGTGCCAAGACTCGTGCTGCGCACGCTTTGTGCTTGGAGTGAGAAACAGGTTCCTTGGTGTTTTCTGCGAAACGCTTTAGCAGCCCGTTGGTGCTAGTATGGAGTCAGGGGATGGATGAAGCGGAGAGCCCCGTTTGGAGTGAGGCTGCAAAGGGCATGCCAAAGGAAGTGTTTTGCTGTGCCAAGACTCGTGCTGCGCACGCTTTGTGCTTGGAGTGAGAAACAGGTTCCTTGGTGTTTTCTGCGAAACGCTTTAGCAGCCCGTTGGTGCTAGTATGGAGTCAGGGGATGGATGAAGCGGAGAGCCCCGTTTGGAGTGAGGCTGCAAAGGGCATGCCAAAGGAAGTGTTTTGCTGTGCCAAGACTCGTGCTGCGCACGCTTTGTGCTTGGAGTGAGAAACAGGTTCCTTGGTGTTTTCTGCGAAACGCTTTAGCAGCCCGTTGGTGCTAGTATGGAGTCAGGGGATGGATGAAGCGGAGAGCCCCGTTTGGAGTGAGGCTGCAAAGGGCATGCCAAAGGAAGTGTTTTGCTGTGCCAAGACTCGTGCTGCGCACGCTTTGTGCTTGGAGTGAGAAACAGGTTCCTTGGTGTTTTCTGCGAAACGCTTTAGCAGCCCGTTGGTGCTAGTATGGAGTCAGGGGATGGATGAAGCGGAGAGCCCCGTTTGGAGTGAGGCTGCAAAGGGCATGCCAAAGGAAGTGTTTTGCTGTGCCAAGACTCGTGCTGCGCACGCTTTGTGCTTGGAGTGAGAAACAGGTTCCTTGGTGTTTTCTGCGAAACGCTTTAGCAGCCCGTTGGTGCTAGTATGGAGTCAGGGGATGGATGAAGCGGAGAGCCCCGTTTGGAGTGAGGCTGCAAAGGGCATGCCAAAGGAAGTGTTTTGCTGTGCCAAGACTCGTGCTGCGCACGCTTTGTGCTTGGAGTGAGAAACAGGTTCCTTGGTGTTTTCTGCGAAACGCTTTAGCAGCCCGTTGGTGCTAGTATGGAGTCAGGGGATGGATGAAGCGGAGAGCCCCGTTTGGAGTGAGGCTGCAAAGGGCATGCCAAAGGAAGTGTTTTGCTGTGCCAAGACTCGTGCTGCGCACGCTTTGTGCTTGGAGTGAGAAACAGGTTCCTTGGTGTTTTCTGCGAAACGCTTTAGCAGCCCGTTGGTGCTAGTATGGAGTCAGGGGATGGATGAAGCGGAGAGCCCCGTTTGGAGTGAGGCTGCAAAGGGCATGCCAAAGGAAGTGTTTTGCTGTGCCAAGACTCGTGCTGCGCACGCTTTGTGCTTGGAGTGAGAAACAGGTTCCTTGGTGTTTTCTGCGAAACGCTTTAGCAGCCCGTTGGTGCTAGTATGGAGTCAGGGGATGGATGAAGCGGAGAGCCCCGTTTGGAGTGAGGCTGCAAAGGGCATGCCAAAGGAAGTGTTTTGCTGTGCCAAGACTCGTGCTGCGCACGCTTTGTGCTTGGAGTGAGAAACAGGTTCCTTGGTGTTTTCTGCGAAACGCTTTAGCAGCCCGTTGGTGCTAGTATGGAGTCAGGGGATGGATGAAGCGGAGAGCCCCGTTTGGAGTGAGGCTGCAAAGGGCATGCCAAAGGAAGTGTTTTGCTGTGCCAAGACTCGTGCTGCGCACGCTTTGTGCTTGGAGTGAGAAACAGGTTCCTTGGTGTTTTCTGCGAAACGCTTTAGCAGCCCGTTGGTGCTAGTATGGAGTCAGGGGATGGATGAAGCGGAGAGCCCCGTTTGGAGTGAGGCTGCAAAGGGCATGCCAAAGGAAGTGTTTTGCTGTGCCAAGACTCGTGCTGCGCACGCTTTGTGCTTGGAGTGAGAAACAGGTTCCTTGGTGTTTTCTGCGAAACGCTTTAGCAGCCCGTTGGTGCTAGTATGGAGTCAGGGGATGGATGAAGCGGAGAGCCCCGTTTGGAGTGAGGCTGCAAAGGGCATGCCAAAGGAAGTGTTTTGCTGTGCCAAGACTCGTGCTGCGCACGCTTTGTGCTTGGAGTGAGAAACAGGTTCCTTGGTGTTTTCTGCGAAACGCTTTAGCAGCCCGTTGGTGCTAGTATGGAGTCAGGGGATGGATGAAGCGGAGAGCCCCGTTTGGAGTGAGGCTGCAAAGGGCATGCCAAAGGAAGTGTTTTGCTGTGCCAAGACTCGTGCTGCGCACGCTTTGTGCTTGGAGTGAGAAACAGGTTCCTTGGTGTTTTCTGCGAAACGCTTTAGCAGCCCGTTGGTGCTAGTATGGAGTCAGGGGATGGATGAAGCGGAGAGCCCCGTTTGGAGTGAGGCTGCAAAGGGCATGCCAAAGGAAGTGTTTTGCTGTGCCAAGACTCGTGCTGCGCACGCTTTGTGCTTGGAGTGAGAAACAGGTTCCTTGGTGTTTTCTGCGAAACGCTTTAGCAGCCCGTTGGTGCTAGTATGGAGTCAGGGGATGGATGAAGCGGAGAGCCCCGTTTGGAGTGAGGCTGCAAAGGGCATGCCAAAGGAAGTGTTTTGCTGTGCCAAGACTCGTGCTGCGCACGCTTTGTGCTTGGAGTGAGAAACAGGTTCCTTGGTGTTTTCTGCGAAACGCTTTAGCAGCCCGTTGGTGCTAGTATGGAGTCAGGGGATGGATGAAGCGGAGAGCCCCGTTTGGAGTGAGGCTGCAAAGGGCATGCCAAAGGAAGTGTTTTGCTGTGCCAAGACTCGTGCTGCGCACGCTTTGTGCTTGGAGTGAGAAACAGGTTCCTTGGTGTTTTCTGCGAAACGCTTTAGCAGCCCGTTGGTGCTAGTATGGAGTCAGGGGATGGATGAAGCGGAGAGCCCCGTTTGGAGTGAGGCTGCAAAGGGCATGCCAAAGGAAGTGTTTTGCTGTGCCAAGACTCGTGCTGCGCACGCTTTGTGCTTGGAGTGAGAAACAGGTTCCTTGGTGTTTTCTGCGAAACGCTTTAGCAGCCCGTTGGTGCTAGTATGGAGTCAGGGGATGGATGAAGCGGAGAGCCCCGTTTGGAGTGAGGCTGCAAAGGGCATGCCAAAGGAAGTGTTTTGCTGTGCCAAGACTCGTGCTGCGCACGCTTTGTGCTTGGAGTGAGAAACAGGTTCCTTGGTGTTTTCTGCGAAACGCTTTAGCAGCCCGTTGGTGCTAGTATGGAGTCAGGGGATGGATGAAGCGGAGAGCCCCGTTTGGAGTGAGGCTGCAAAGGGCATGCCAAAGGAAGTGTTTTGCTGTGCCAAGACTCGTGCTGCGCACGCTTTGTGCTTGGAGTGAGAAACAGGTTCCTTGGTGTTTTCTGCGAAACGCTTTAGCAGCCCGTTGGTGCTAGTATGGAGTCAGGGGATGGATGAAGCGGAGAGCCCCGTTTGGAGTGAGGCTGCAAAGGGCATGCCAAAGGAAGTGTTTTGCTGTGCCAAGACTCGTGCTGCGCACGCTTTGTGCTTGGAGTGAGAAACAGGTTCCTTGGTGTTTTCTGCGAAACGCTTTAGCAGCCCGTTGGTGCTAGTATGGAGTCAGGGGATGGATGAAGCGGAGAGCCCCGTTTGGAGTGAGGCTGCAAAGGGCATGCCAAAGGAAGTGTTTTGCTGTGCCAAGACTCGTGCTGCGCACGCTTTGTGCTTGGAGTGAGAAACAGGTTCCTTGGTGTTTTCTGCGAAACGCTTTAGCAGCCCGTTGGTGCTAGTATGGAGTCAGGGGATGGATGAAGCGGAGAGCCCCGTTTGGAGTGAGGCTGCAAAGGGCATGCCAAAGGAAGTGTTTTGCTGTGCCAAGACTCGTGCTGCGCACGCTTTGTGCTTGGAGTGAGAAACAGGTTCCTTGGTGTTTTCTGCGAAACGCTTTAGCAGCCCGTTGGTGCTAGTATGGAGTCAGGGGATGGATGAAGCGGAGAGCCCCGTTTGGAGTGAGGCTGCAAAGGGCATGCCAAAGGAAGTGTTTTGCTGTGCCAAGACTCGTGCTGCGCACGCTTTGTGCTTGGAGTGAGAAACAGGTTCCTTGGTGTTTTCTGCGAAACGCTTTAGCAGCCCGTTGGTGCTAGTATGGAGTCAGGGGATGGATGAAGCGGAGAGCCCCGTTTGGAGTGAGGCTGCAAAGGGCATGCCAAAGGAAGTGTTTTGCTGTGCCAAGACTCGTGCTGCGCACGCTTTGTGCTTGGAGTGAGAAACAGGTTCCTTGGTGTTTTCTGCGAAACGCTTTAGCAGCCCGTTGGTGCTAGTATGGAGTCAGGGGATGGATGAAGCGGAGAGCCCCGTTTGGAGTGAGGCTGCAAAGGGCATGCCAAAGGAAGTGTTTTGCTGTGCCAAGACTCGTGCTGCGCACGCTTTGTGCTTGGAGTGAGAAACAGGTTCCTTGGTGTTTTCTGCGAAACGCTTTAGCAGCCCGTTGGTGCTAGTATGGAGTCAGGGGATGGATGAAGCGGAGAGCCCCGTTTGGAGTGAGGCTGCAAAGGGCATGCCAAAGGAAGTGTTTTGCTGTGCCAAGACTCGTGCTGCGCACGCTTTGTGCTTGGAGTGAGAAACAGGTTCCTTGGTGTTTTCTGCGAAACGCTTTAGCAGCCCGTTGGTGCTAGTATGGAGTCAGGGGATGGATGAAGCGGAGAGCCCCGTTTGGAGTGAGGCTGCAAAGGGCATGCCAAAGGAAGTGTTTTGCTGTGCCAAGACTCGTGCTGCGCACGCTTTGTGCTTGGAGTGAGAAACAGGTTCCTTGGTGTTTTCTGCGAAACGCTTTAGCAGCCCGTTGGTGCTAGTATGGAGTCAGGGGATGGATGAAGCGGAGAGCCCCGTTTGGAGTGAGGCTGCAAAGGGCATGCCAAAGGAAGTGTTTTGCTGTGCCAAGACTCGTGCTGCGCACGCTTTGTGCTTGGAGTGAGAAACAGGTTCCTTGGTGTTTTCTGCGAAACGCTTTAGCAGCCCGTTGGTGCTAGTATGGAGTCAGGGGATGGATGAAGCGGAGAGCCCCGTTTGGAGTGAGGCTGCAAAGGGCATGCCAAAGGAAGTGTTTTGCTGTGCCAAGACTCGTGCTGCGCACGCTTTGTGCTTGGAGTGAGAAACAGGTTCCTTGGTGTTTTCTGCGAAACGCTTTAGCAGCCCGTTGGTGCTAGTATGGAGTCAGGGGATGGATGAAGCGGAGAGCCCCGTTTGGAGTGAGGCTGCAAAGGGCATGCCAAAGGAAGTGTTTTGCTGTGCCAAGACTCGTGCTGCGCACGCTTTGTGCTTGGAGTGAGAAACAGGTTCCTTGGTGTTTTCTGCGAAACGCTTTAGCAGCCCGTTGGTGCTAGTATGGAGTCAGGGGATGGATGAAGCGGAGAGCCCCGTTTGGAGTGAGGCTGCAAAGGGCATGCCAAAGGAAGTGTTTTGCTGTGCCAAGACTCGTGCTGCGCACGCTTTGGTGCTTGGAGTGAGAAACAGGTTCCTTGGTGTTTTCTGCGAAACGCTTTAGCAGCCCGTTGGTGCTAGTATGGAGTCAGGGGATGGATGAAGCGGAGAGCCCCGTTTGGAGTGAGGCTGCAAAGGGCATGCCAAAGGAAGTGTTTTGCTGTGCCAAGACTCGTGCTGCGCACGCTTTGTGCTTGGAGTGAGAAACAGGTTCCTTGGTGTTTTCTGCGAAACGCTTTAGCAGCCCGTTGGTGCTAGTATGGAGTCAGGGGATGGATGAAGCGGAGAGCCCCGTTTGGAGTGAGGCTGCAAAGGGCATGCCAAAGGAAGTGTTTTGCTGTGCCAAGACTCGTGCTGCGCACGCTTTGTGCTTGGAGTGAGAAACAGGTTCCTTGGTGTTTTCTGCGAAACGCTTTAGCAGCCCGTTGGTGCTAGTATGGAGTCAGGGGATGGATGAAGCGGAGAGCCCCGTTTGGAGTGAGGCTGCAAAGGGCATGCCAAAGGAAGTGTTTTGCTGTGCCAAGACTCGTGCTGCGCACGCTTTGTGCTTGGAGTGAGAAACAGGTTCCTTGGTGTTTTCTGCGAAACGCTTTAGCAGCCCGTTGGTGCTAGTATGGAGTCAGGGGATGGATGAAGCGGAGAGCCCCGTTTGGAGTGAGGCTGCAAAGGGCATGCCAAAGGAAGTGTTTTGCTGTGCCAAGACTCGTGCTGCGCACGCTTTGTGCTTGGAGTGAGAAACAGGTTCCTTGGTGTTTTCTGCGAAACGCTTTAGCAGCCCGTTGGTGCTAGTATGGAGTCAGGGGATGGATGAAGCGGAGAGCCCCGTTTGGAGTGAGGCTGCAAAGGGCATGCCAAAGGAAGTGTTTTGCTGTGCCAAGACTCGTGCTGCGCACGCTTTGTGCTTGGAGTGAGAAACAGGTTCCTTGGTGTTTTCTGCGAAACGCTTTAGCAGCCCGTTGGTGCTAGTATGGAGTCAGGGGATGGATGAAGCGGAGAGCCCCGTTTGGAGTGAGGCTGCAAAGGGCATGCCAAAGGAAGTGTTTTGCTGTGCCAAGACTCGTGCTGCGCACGCTTTGTGCTTGGAGTGAGAAACAGGTTCCTTGGTGTTTTCTGCGAAACGCTTTAGCAGCCCGTTGGTGCTAGTATGGAGTCAGGGGATGGATGAAGCGGAGAGCCCCGTTTGGAGTGAGGCTGCAAAGGGCATGCCAAAGGAAGTGTTTTGCTGTGCCAAGACTCGTGCTGCGCACGCTTTGTGCTTGGAGTGAGAAACAGGTTCCTTGGTGTTTTCTGCGAAACGCTTTAGCAGCCCGTTGGTGCTAGTATGGAGTCAGGGGATGGATGAAGCGGAGAGCCCCGTTTGGAGTGAGGCTGCAAAGGGCATGCCAAAGGAAGTGTTTTGCTGTGCCAAGACTCGTGCTGCGCACGCTTTGTGCTTGGAGTGAGAAACAGGTTCCTTGGTGTTTTCTGCGAAACGCTTTAGCAGCCCGTTGGTGCTAGTATGGAGTCAGGGGATGGATGAAGCGGAGAGCCCCGTTTGGAGTGAGGCTGCAAAGGGCATGCCAAAGGAAGTGTTTTGCTGTGCCAAGACTCGTGCTGCGACACGCTTTGTGCTTGGAGTGAGAAACAGGTTCCTTGGTGTTTTCTGCGAAACGCTTTAGCAGCCCGTTGGTGCTAGTATGGAGTCAGGGGATGGATGAAGCGGAGAGCCCCGTTTGGAGTGAGGCTGCAAAGGGCATGCCAAAGGAAGTGTTTTGCTGTGCCAAGACTCGTGCTGCGCACGCTTTGTGCTTGGAGTGAGAAACAGGTTCCTTGGTGTTTTCTGCGAAACGCTTTAGCAGCCCGTTGGTGCTAGTATGGAGTCAGGGGATGGATGAAGCGGAGAGCCCCGTTTGGAGTGAGGCTGCAAAGGGCATGCCAAAGGAAGTGTTTTGCTGTGCCAAGACTCGTGCTGCGCACGCTTTGTGCTTGGAGTGAGAAACAGGTTCCTTGGTGTTTTCTGCGAAACGCTTTAGCACCCGTTGGTGCTAGTATGGAGTCAGGGGATGGATGAAGCGGAGAGCCCCGTTTGGAGTGAGGCTGCAAAGGGCATGCCAAAGGAAGTGTTTTGCTGTGCCAAGACTCGTGCTGCGCACGCTTTGTGCTTGGAGTGAGAAACAGGTTCCTTGGTGTTTTCTGCGAAACGCTTTAGCAGCCCGTTGGTGCTAGTATGGAGTCAGGGGATGGATGAAGCGGAGAGCCCCGTTTGGAGTGAGGCTGCAAAGGGCATGCCAAAGGAAGTGTTTTGCTGTGCCAAGACTCGTGCTGCGCACGCTTTGTGCTTGGAGTGAGAAACAGGTTCCTTGGTGTTTTCTGCGAAACGCTTTAGCAGCCCGTTGGTGCTAGTATGGAGTCAGGGGATGGATGAAGCGGAGAGCCCCGTTTGGAGTGAGGCTGCAAAGGGCATGCCAAAGGAAGTGTTTTGCTGTGCCAAGACTCGTGCTGCGCACGCTTTGTGCTTGGAGTGAGAAACAGGTTCCTTGGTGTTTTCTGCGAAACGCTTTAGCAGCCCGTTGGTGCTAGTATGGAGTCAGGGGATGGATGAAGCGGAGAGCCCCGTTTGGAGTGAGGCTGCAAAGGGCATGCCAAAGGAAGTGTTTTGCTGTGCCAAGACTCGTGCTGCGCACGCTTTGTGCTTGGAGTGAGAAACAGGTTCCTTGGTGTTTTCTGCGAAACGCTTTAGCAGCCCGTTGGTGCTAGTATGGAGTCAGGGGATGGATGAAGCGGAGAGCCCCGTTTGGAGTGAGGCTGCAAAGGGCATGCCAAAGGAAGTGTTTTGCTGTGCCAAGACTCGTGCTGCGCACGCTTTGTGCTTGGAGTGAGAAACAGGTTCCTTGGTGTTTTCTGCGAAACGCTTTAGCAGCCCGTTGGTGCTAGTATGGAGTCAGGGGATGGATGAAGCGGAGAGCCCCGTTTGGAGTGAGGCTGCAAAGGGCATGCCAAAGGAAGTGTTTTGCTGTGCCAAGACTCGTGCTGCGCACGCTTTGTGCTTGGAGTGAGAAACAGGTTCCTTGGTGTTTTCTGCGAAACGCTTTAGCAGCCCGTTGGTGCTAGTATGGAGTCAGGGGATGGATGAAGCGGAGAGCCCCGTTTGGAGTGAGGCTGCAAAGGGCATGCCAAAGGAAGTGTTTTGCTGTGCCAAGACTCGTGCTGCGCACGCTTTGTGCTTGGAGTGAGAAACAGGTTCCTTGGTGTTTTCTGCGAAACGCTTTAGCAGCCCGTTGGTGCTAGTATGGAGTCAGGGGATGGATGAAGCGGAGAGCCCCGTTTGGAGTGAGGCTGCAAAGGGCATGCCAAAGGAAGTGTTTTGCTGTGCCAAGACTCGTGCTGCGCACGCTTTGTGCTTGGAGTGAGAAACAGGTTCCTTGGTGTTTTCTGCGAAACGCTTTAGCAGCCCGTTGGTGCTAGTATGGAGTCAGGGGATGGATGAAGCGGAGAGCCCCGTTTGGAGTGAGGCTGCAAAGGGCATGCCAAAGGAAGTGTTTTGCTGTGCCAAGACTCGTGCTGCGCACGCTTTGTGCTTGGAGTGAGAAACAGGTTCCTTGGTGTTTTCTGCGAAACGCTTTAGCAGCCCGTTGGTGCTAGTATGGAGTCAGGGGATGGATGAAGCGGAGAGCCCCGTTTGGAGTGAGGCTGCAAAGGGCATGCCAAAGGAAGTGTTTTGCTGTGCCAAGACTCGTGCTGCGCACGCTTTGTGCTTGGAGTGAGAAACAGGTTCCTTGGTGTTTTCTGCGAAACGCTTTAGCAGCCCGTTGGTGCTAGTATGGAGTCAGGGGATGGATGAAGCGGAGAGCCCCGTTTGGAGTGAGGCTGCAAAGGGCATGCCAAAGGAAGTGTTTTGCTGTGCCAAGACTCGTGCTGCGCACGCTTTGTGCTTGGAGTGAGAAACAGGTTCCTTGGTGTTTTCTGCGAAACGCTTTAGCAGCCCGTTGGTGCTAGTATGGAGTCAGGGGATGGATGAAGCGGAGAGCCCCGTTTGGAGTGAGGCTGCAAAGGGCATGCCAAAGGAAGTGTTTTGCTGTGCCAAGACTCGTGCTGCGCACGCTTTGTGCTTGGAGTGAGAAACAGGTTCCTTGGTGTTTTCTGCGAAACGCTTTAGCAGCCCGTTGGTGCTAGTATGGAGTCAGGGGATGGATGAAGCGGAGAGCCCCGTTTGGAGTGAGGCTGCAAAGGGCATGCCAAAGGAAGTGTTTTGCTGTGCCAAGACTCGTGCTGCGCACGCTTTGTGCTTGGAGTGAGAAACAGGTTCCTTGGTGTTTTCTGCGAAACGCTTTAGCAGCCCGTTGGTGCTAGTATGGAGTCAGGGGATGGATGAAGCGGAGAGCCCCGTTTGGAGTGAGGCTGCAAAGGGCATGCCAAAGGAAGTGTTTTGCTGTGCCAAGACTCGTGCTGCGCACGCTTTGTGCTTGGAGTGAGAAACAGGTTCCTTGGTGTTTTCTGCGAAACGCTTTAGCAGCCCGTTGGTGCTAGTATGGAGTCAGGGGATGGATGAAGCGGAGAGCCCCGTTTGGAGTGAGGCTGCAAAGGGCATGCCAAAGGAAGTGTTTTGCTGTGCCAAGACTCGTGCTGCGCACGCTTTGTGCTTGGAGTGAGAAACAGGTTCCTTGGTGTTTTCTGCGAAACGCTTTAGCAGCCCGTTGGTGCTAGTATGGAGTCAGGGGATGGATGAAGCGGAGAGCCCCGTTTGGAGTGAGGCTGCAAAGGGCATGCCAAAGGAAGTGTTTTGCTGTGCCAAGACTCGTGCTGCGCACGCTTTGTGCTTGGAGTGAGAAACAGGTTCCTTGGTGTTTTCTGCGAAACGCTTTAGCAGCCCGTTGGTGCTAGTATGGAGTCAGGGGATGGATGAAGCGGAGAGCCCCGTTTGGAGTGAGGCTGCAAAGGGCATGCCAAAGGAAGTGTTTTGCTGTGCCAAGACTCGTGCTGCGCACGCTTTGTGCTTGGAGTGAGAAACAGGTTCCTTGGTGTTTTCTGCGAAACGCTTTAGCAGCCCGTTGGTGCTAGTATGGAGTCAGGGGATGGATGAAGCGGAGAGCCCCGTTTGGAGTGAGGCTGCAAAGGGCATGCCAAAGGAAGTGTTTTGCTGTGCCAAGACTCGTGCTGCGCACGCTTTGTGCTTGGAGTGAGAAACAGGTTCCTTGGTGTTTTCTGCGAAACGCTTTAGCAGCCCGTTGGTGCTAGTATGGAGTCAGGGGATGGATGAAGCGGAGAGCCCCGTTTGGAGTGAGGCTGCAAAGGGCATGCCAAAGGAAGTGTTTTGCTGTGCCAAGACTCGTGCTGCGCACGCTTTGTGCTTGGAGTGAGAAACAGGTTCCTTGGTGTTTTCTGCGAAACGCTTTAGCAGCCCGTTGGTGCTAGTATGGAGTCAGGGGATGGATGAAGCGGAGAGCCCCGTTTGGAGTGAGGCTGCAAAGGGCATGCCAAAGGAAGTGTTTTGCTGTGCCAAGACTCGTGCTGCGCACGCTTTGTGCTTGGAGTGAGAAACAGGTTCCTTGGTGTTTTCTGCGAAACGCTTTAGCAGCCCGTTGGTGCTAGTATGGAGTCAGGGGATGGATGAAGCGGAGAGCCCCGTTTGGAGTGAGGCTGCAAAGGGCATGCCAAAGGAAGTGTTTTGCTGTGCCAAGACTCGTGCTGCGCACGCTTTGTGCTTGGAGTGAGAAACAGGTTCCTTGGTGTTTTCTGCGAAACGCTTTAGCAGCCCGTTGGTGCTAGTATGGAGTCAGGGGATGGATGAAGCGGAGAGCCCCGTTTGGAGTGAGGCTGCAAAGGGCATGCCAAAGGAAGTGTTTTGCTGTGCCAAGACTCGTGCTGCGCACGCTTTGTGCTTGGAGTGAGAAACAGGTTCCTTGGTGTTTTCTGCGAAACGCTTTAGCAGCCCGTTGGTGCTAGTATGGAGTCAGGGGATGGATGAAGCGGAGAGCCCCGTTTGGAGTGAGGCTGCAAAGGGCATGCCAAAGGAAGTGTTTTGCTGTGCCAAGACTCGTGCTGCGCACGCTTTGTGCTTGGAGTGAGAAACAGGTTCCTTGGTGTTTTCTGCGAAACGCTTTAGCAGCCCGTTGGTGCTAGTATGGAGTCAGGGGATGGATGAAGCGGAGAGCCCCGTTTGGAGTGAGGCTGCAAAGGGCATGCCAAAGGAAGTGTTTTGCTGTGCCAAGACTCGTGCTGCGCACGCTTTGTGCTTGGAGTGAGAAACAGGTTCCTTGGTGTTTTCTGCGAAACGCTTTAGCAGCCCGTTGGTGCTAGTATGGAGTCAGGGGATGGATGAAGCGGAGAGCCCCGTTTGGAGTGAGGCTGCAAAGGGCATGCCAAAGGAAGTGTTTTGCTGTGCCAAGACTCGTGCTGCGCACGCTTTGTGCTTGGAGTGAGAAACAGGTTCCTTGGTGTTTTCTGCGAAACGCTTTAGCAGCCCGTTGGTGCTAGTATGGAGTCAGGGGATGGATGAAGCGGAGAGCCCCGTTTGGAGTGAGGCTGCAAAGGGCATGCCAAAGGAAGTGTTTTGCTGTGCCAAGACTCGTGCTGCGCACGCTTTGTGCTTGGAGTGAGAAACAGGTTCCTTGGTGTTTTCTGCGAAACGCTTTAGCAGCCCGTTGGTGCTAGTATGGAGTCAGGGGATGGATGAAGCGGAGAGCCCCGTTTGGAGTGAGGCTGCAAAGGGCATGCCAAAGGAAGTGTTTTGCTGTGCCAAGACTCGTGCTGCGCACGCTTTGTGCTTGGAGTGAGAAACAGGTTCCTTGGTGTTTTCTGCGAAACGCTTTAGCAGCCCGTTGGTGCTAGTATGGAGTCAGGGGATGGATGAAGCGGAGAGCCCCGTTTGGAGTGAGGCTGCAAAGGGCATGCCAAAGGAAGTGTTTTGCTGTGCCAAGACTCGTGCTGCGCACGCTTTGTGCTTGGAGTGAGAAACAGGTTCCTTGGTGTTTTCTGCGAAACGCTTTAGCAGCCCGTTGGTGCTAGTATGGAGTCAGGGGATGGATGAAGCGGAGAGCCCCGTTTGGAGTGAGGCTGCAAAGGGCATGCCAAAGGAAGTGTTTTGCTGTGCCAAGACTCGTGCTGCGCACGCTTTGTGCTTGGAGTGAGAAACAGGTTCCTTGGTGTTTTCTGCGAAACGCTTTAGCAGCCCGTTGGTGCTAGTATGGAGTCAGGGGATGGATGAAGCGGAGAGCCCCGTTTGGAGTGAGGCTGCAAAGGGCATGCCAAAGGAAGTGTTTTGCTGTGCCAAGACTCGTGCTGCGCACGCTTTGTGCTTGGAGTGAGAAACAGGTTCCTTGGTGTTTTCTGCGAAACGCTTTAGCAGCCCGTTGGTGCTAGTATGGAGTCAGGGGATGGATGAAGCGGAGAGCCCCGTTTGGAGTGAGGCTGCAAAGGGCATGCCAAAGGAAGTGTTTTGCTGTGCCAAGACTCGTGCTGCGCACGCTTTGTGCTTGGAGTGAGAAACAGGTTCCTTGGTGTTTTCTGCGAAACGCTTTAGCAGCCCGTTGGTGCTAGTATGGAGTCAGGGGATGGATGAAGCGGAGAGCCCCGTTTGGAGTGAGGCTGCAAAGGGCATGCCAAAGGAAGTGTTTTGCTGTGCCAAGACTCGTGCTGCGCACGCTTTGTGCTTGGAGTGAGAAACAGGTTCCTTGGTGTTTTCTGCGAAACGCTTTAGCAGCCCGTTGGTGCTAGTATGGAGTCAGGGGATGGATGAAGCGGAGAGCCCCGTTTGGAGTGAGGCTGCAAAGGGCATGCCAAAGGAAGTGTTTTGCTGTGCCAAGACTCGTGCTGCGCACGCTTTGTGCTTGGAGTGAGAAACAGGTTCCTTGGTGTTTTCTGCGAAACGCTTTAGCAGCCCGTTGGTGCTAGTATGGAGTCAGGGGATGGATGAAGCGGAGAGCCCCGTTTGGAGTGAGGCTGCAAAGGGCATGCCAAAGGAAGTGTTTTGCTGTGCCAAGACTCGTGCTGCGCACGCTTTGTGCTTGGAGTGAGAAACAGGTTCCTTGGTGTTTTCTGCGAAACGCTTTAGCAGCCCGTTGGTGCTAGTATGGAGTCAGGGGATGGATGAAGCGGAGAGCCCCGTTTGGAGTGAGGCTGCAAAGGGCATGCCAAAGGAAGTGTTTTGCTGTGCCAAGACTCGTGCTGCGCACGCTTTGTGCTTGGAGTGAGAAACAGGTTCCTTGGTGTTTTCTGCGAAACGCTTTAGCAGCCCGTTGGTGCTAGTATGGAGTCAGGGGATGGATGAAGCGGAGAGCCCCGTTTGGAGTGAGGCTGCAAAGGGCATGCCAAAGGAAGTGTTTTGCTGTGCCAAGACTCGTGCTGCGCACGCTTTGTGCTTGGAGTGAGAAACAGGTTCCTTGGTGTTTTCTGCGAAACGCTTTAGCAGCCCGTTGGTGCTAGTATGGAGTCAGGGGATGGATGAAGCGGAGAGCCCCGTTTGGAGTGAGGCTGCAAAGGGCATGCCAAAGGAAGTGTTTTGCTGTGCCAAGACTCGTGCTGCGCACGCTTTGTGCTTGGAGTGAGAAACAGGTTCCTTGGTGTTTTCTGCGAAACGCTTTAGCAGCCCGTTGGTGCTAGTATGGAGTCAGGGGATGGATGAAGCGGAGAGCCCCGTTTGGAGTGAGGCTGCAAAGGGCATGCCAAAGGAAGTGTTTTGCTGTGCCAAGACTCGTGCTGCGCACGCTTTGTGCTTGGAGTGAGAAACAGGTTCCTTGGTGTTTTCTGCGAAACGCTTTAGCAGCCCGTTGGTGCTAGTATGGAGTCAGGGGATGGATGAAGCGGAGAGCCCCGTTTGGAGTGAGGCTGCAAAGGGCATGCCAAAGGAAGTGTTTTGCTGTGCCAAGACTCGTGCTGCGCACGCTTTGTGCTTGGAGTGAGAAACAGGTTCCTTGGTGTTTTCTGCGAAACGCTTTAGCAGCCCGTTGGTGCTAGTATGGAGTCAGGGGATGGATGAAGCGGAGAGCCCCGTTTGGAGTGAGGCTGCAAAGGGCATGCCAAAGGAAGTGTTTTGCTGTGCCAAGACTCGTGCTGCGCACGCTTTGTGCTTGGAGTGAGAAACAGGTTCCTTGGTGTTTTCTGCGAAACGCTTTAGCAGCCCGTTGGTGCTAGTATGGAGTCAGGGGATGGATGAAGCGGAGAGCCCCGTTTGGAGTGAGGCTGCAAAGGGCATGCCAAAGGAAGTGATTTGCTGTGCCAAGACTCGTGCTGCGCACGCTTTGTGCTTGGAGTGAGAAACAGGTTCCTTGGTGTTTTCTGCGAAACGCTTTAGCAGCCCGTTGGTGCTAGTATGGAGTCAGGGGATGGATGAAGCGGAGAGCCCCGTTTGGAGTGAGGCTGCAAAGGGCATGCCAAAGGAAGTGTTTTGCTGTGCCAAGACTCGTGCTGCGCACGCTTTGTGCTTGGAGTGAGAAACAGGTTCCTTGGTGTTTTCTGCGAAACGCTTTAGCAGCCCGTTGGTGCTAGTATGGAGTCAGGGGATGGATGAAGCGGAGAGCCCCGTTTGGAGTGAGGCTGCAAAGGGCATGCCAAAGGAAGTGTTTTGCTGTGCCAAGACTCGTGCTGCGCACGCTTTGTGCTTGGAGTGAGAAACAGGTTCCTTGGTGTTTTCTGCGAAACGCTTTAGCAGCCCGTTGGTGCTAGTATGGAGTCAGGGGATGGATGAAGCGGAGAGCCCCGTTTGGAGTGAGGCTGCAAAGGGCATGCCAAAGGAAGTGTTTTGCTGTGCCAAGACTCGTGCTGCGCACGCTTTGTGCTTGGAGTGAGAAACAGGTTCCTTGGTGTTTTCTGCGAAACGCTTTAGCAGCCCGTTGGTGCTAGTATGGAGTCAGGGGATGGATGAAGCGGAGAGCCCCGTTTGGAGTGAGGCTGCAAAGGGCATGCCAAAGGAAGTGTTTTGCTGTGCCAAGACTCGTGCTGCGCACGCTTTGTGCTTGGAGTGAGAAACAGGTTCCTTGGTGTTTTCTGCGAAACGCTTTAGCAGCCCGTTGGTGCTAGTATGGAGTCAGGGGATGGATGAAGCGGAGAGCCCCGTTTGGAGTGAGGCTGCAAAGGGCATGCCAAAGGAAGTGTTTTGCTGTGCCAAGACTCGTGCTGCGCACGCTTTGTGCTTGGAGTGAGAAACAGGTTCCTTGGTGTTTTCTGCGAAACGCTTTAGCAGCCCGTTGGTGCTAGTATGGAGTCAGGGGATGGATGAAGCGGAGAGCCCCGTTTGGAGTGAGGCTGCAAAGGGCATGCCAAAGGAAGTGTTTTGCTGTGCCAAGACTCGTGCTGCGCACGCTTTGTGCTTGGAGTGAGAAACAGGTTCCTTGGTGTTTTCTGCGAAACGCTTTAGCAGCCCGTTGGTGCTAGTATGGAGTCAGGGGATGGATGAAGCGGAGAGCCCCGTTTGGAGTGAGGCTGCAAAGGGCATGCCAAAGGAAGTGTTTTGCTGTGCCAAGACTCGTGCTGCGCACGCTTTGTGCTTGGAGTGAGAAACAGGTTCCTTGGTGTTTTCTGCGAAACGCTTTAGCAGCCCGTTGGTGCTAGTATGGAGTCAGGGGATGGATGAAGCGGAGAGCCCCGTTTGGAGTGAGGCTGCAAAGGGCATGCCAAAGGAAGTGTTTTGCTGTGCCAAGACTCGTGCTGCGCACGCTTTGTGCTTGGAGTGAGAAACAGGTTCCTTGGTGTTTTCTGCGAAACGCTTTAGCAGCCCGTTGGTGCTAGTATGGAGTCAGGGGATGGATGAAGCGGAGAGCCCCGTTTGGAGTGAGGCTGCAAAGGGCATGCCAAAGGAAGTGTTTTGCTGTGCCAAGACTCGTGCTGCGCACGCTTTGTGCTTGGAGTGAGAAACAGGTTCCTTGGTGTTTTCTGCGAAACGCTTTAGCAGCCCGTTGGTGCTAGTATGGAGTCAGGGGATGGATGAAGCGGAGAGCCCCGTTTGGAGTGAGGCTGCAAAGGGCATGCCAAAGGAAGTGTTTTGCTGTGCCAAGACTCGTGCTGCGCACGCTTTGTGCTTGGAGTGAGAAACAGGTTCCTTGGTGTTTTCTGCGAAACGCTTTAGCAGCCCGTTGGTGCTAGTATGGAGTCAGGGGATGGATGAAGCGGAGAGCCCCGTTTGGAGTGAGGCTGCAAAGGGCATGCCAAAGGAAGTGTTTTGCTGTGCCAAGACTCGTGCTGCGCACGCTTTGTGCTTGGAGTGAGAAACAGGTTCCTTGGTGTTTTCTGCGAAACGCTTTAGCAGCCCGTTGGTGCTAGTATGGAGTCAGGGGATGGATGAAGCGGAGAGCCCCGTTTGGAGTGAGGCTGCAAAGGGCATGCCAAAGGAAGTGTTTTGCTGTGCCAAGACTCGTGCTGCGCACGCTTTGTGCTTGGAGTGAGAAACAGGTTCCTTGGTGTTTTCTGCGAAACGCTTTAGCAGCCCGTTGGTGCTAGTATGGAGTCAGGGGATGGATGAAGCGGAGAGCCCCGTTTGGAGTGAGGCTGCAAAGGGCATGCCAAAGGAAGTGTTTTGCTGTGCCAAGACTCGTGCTGCGCACGCTTTGTGCTTGGAGTGAGAAACAGGTTCCTTGGTGTTTTCTGCGAAACGCTTTAGCAGCCCGTTGGTGCTAGTATGGAGTCAGGGGATGGATGAAGCGGAGAGCCCCGTTTGGAGTGAGGCTGCAAAGGGCATGCCAAAGGAAGTGTTTTGCTGTGCCAAGACTCGTGCTGCGCACGCTTTGTGCTTGGAGTGAGAAACAGGTTCCTTGGTGTTTTCTGCGAAACGCTTTAGCAGCCCGTTGGTGCTAGTATGGAGTCAGGGGATGGATGAAGCGGAGAGCCCCGTTTGGAGTGAGGCTGCAAAGGGCATGCCAAAGGAAGTGTTTTGCTGTGCCAAGACTCGTGCTGCGCACGCTTTGTGCTTGGAGTGAGAAACAGGTTCCTTGGTGTTTTCTGCGAAACGCTTTAGCAGCCCGTTGGTGCTAGTATGGAGTCAGGGGATGGATGAAGCGGAGAGCCCCGTTTGGAGTGAGGCTGCAAAGGGCATGCCAAAGGAAGTGTTTTGCTGTGCCAAGACTCGTGCTGCGCACGCTTTGTGCTTGGAGTGAGAAACAGGTTCCTTGGTGTTTTCTGCGAAACGCTTTAGCAGCCCGTTGGTGCTAGTATGGAGTCAGGGGATGGATGAAGCGGAGAGCCCCGTTTGGAGTGAGGCTGCAAAGGGCATGCCAAAGGAAGTGTTTTGCTGTGCCAAGACTCGTGCTGCGCACGCTTTGTGCTTGGAGTGAGAAACAGGTTCCTTGGTGTTTTCTGCGAAACGCTTTAGCAGCCCGTTGGTGCTAGTATGGAGTCAGGGGATGGATGAAGCGGAGAGCCCCGTTTGGAGTGAGGCTGCAAAGGGCATGCCAAAGGAAGTGTTTTGCTGTGCCAAGACTCGTGCTGCGCACGCTTTGTGCTTGGAGTGAGAAACAGGTTCCTTGGTGTTTTCTGCGAAACGCTTTAGCAGCCCGTTGGTGCTAGTATGGAGTCAGGGGATGGATGAAGCGGAGAGCCCCGTTTGGAGTGAGGCTGCAAAGGGCATGCCAAAGGAAGTGTTTTGCTGTGCCAAGACTCGTGCTGCGCACGCTTTGTGCTTGGAGTGAGAAACAGGTTCCTTGGTGTTTTCTGCGAAACGCTTTAGCAGCCCGTTGGTGCTAGTATGGAGTCAGGGGATGGATGAAGCGGAGAGCCCCGTTTGGAGTGAGGCTGCAAAGGGCATGCCAAAGGAAGTGTTTTGCTGTGCCAAGACTCGTGCTGCGCACGCTTTGTGCTTGGAGTGAGAAACAGGTTCCTTGGTGTTTTCTGCGAAACGCTTTAGCAGCCCGTTGGTGCTAGTATGGAGTCAGGGGATGGATGAAGCGGAGAGCCCCGTTTGGAGTGAGGCTGCAAAGGGCATGCCAAAGGAAGTGTTTTGCTGTGCCAAGACTCGTGCTGCGCACGCTTTGTGCTTGGAGTGAGAAACAGGTTCCTTGGTGTTTTCTGCGAAACGCTTTAGCAGCCCGTTGGTGCTAGTATGGAGTCAGGGGATGGATGAAGCGGAGAGCCCCGTTTGGAGTGAGGCTGCAAAGGGCATGCCAAAGGAAGTGTTTTGCTGTGCCAAGACTCGTGCTGCGCACGCTTTGTGCTTGGAGTGAGAAACAGGTTCCTTGGTGTTTTCTGCGAAACGCTTTAGCAGCCCGTTGGTGCTAGTATGGAGTCAGGGGATGGATGAAGCGGAGAGCCCCGTTTGGAGTGAGGCTGCAAAGGGCATGCCAAAGGAAGTGTTTTGCTGTGCCAAGACTCGTGCTGCGCACGCTTTGTGCTTGGAGTGAGAAACAGGTTCCTTGGTGTTTTCTGCGAAACGCTTTAGCAGCCCGTTGGTGCTAGTATGGAGTCAGGGGATGGATGAAGCGGAGAGCCCCGTTTGGAGTGAGGCTGCAAAGGGCATGCCAAAGGAAGTGTTTTGCTGTGCCAAGACTCGTGCTGCGCACGCTTTGTGCTTGGAGTGAGAAACAGGTTCCTTGGTGTTTTCTGCGAAACGCTTTAGCAGCCCGTTGGTGCTAGTATGGAGTCAGGGGATGGATGAAGCGGAGAGCCCCGTTTGGAGTGAGGCTGCAAAGGGCATGCCAAAGGAAGTGTTTTGCTGTGCCAAGACTCGTGCTGCGCACGCTTTGTGCTTGGAGTGAGAAACAGGTTCCTTGGTGTTTTCTGCGAAACGCTTTAGCAGCCCGTTGGTGCTAGTATGGAGTCAGGGGATGGATGAAGCGGAGAGCCCCGTTTGGAGTGAGGCTGCAAAGGGCATGCCAAAGGAAGTGTTTTGCTGTGCCAAGACTCGTGCTGCGCACGCTTTGTGCTTGGAGTGAGAAACAGGTTCCTTGGTGTTTTCTGCGAAACGCTTTAGCAGCCCGTTGGTGCTAGTATGGAGTCAGGGGATGGATGAAGCGGAGAGCCCCGTTTGGAGTGAGGCTGCAAAGGGCATGCCAAAGGAAGTGTTTTGCTGTGCCAAGACTCGTGCTGCGCACGCTTTGTGCTTGGAGTGAGAAACAGGTTCCTTGGTGTTTTCTGCGAAACGCTTTAGCAGCCCGTTGGTGCTAGTATGGAGTCAGGGGATGGATGAAGCGGAGAGCCCCGTTTGGAGTGAGGCTGCAAAGGGCATGCCAAAGGAAGTGTTTTGCTGTGCCAAGACTCGTGCTGCGCACGCTTTGTGCTTGGAGTGAGAAACAGGTTCCTTGGTGTTTTCTGCGAAACGCTTTAGCAGCCCGTTGGTGCTAGTATGGAGTCAGGGGATGGATGAAGCGGAGAGCCCCGTTTGGAGTGAGGCTGCAAAGGGCATGCCAAAGGAAGTGTTTTGCTGTGCCAAGACTCGTGCTGCGCACGCTTTGTGCTTGGAGTGAGAAACAGGTTCCTTGGTGTTTTCTGCGAAACGCTTTAGCAGCCCGTTGGTGCTAGTATGGAGTCAGGGGATGGATGAAGCGGAGAGCCCCGTTTGGAGTGAGGCTGCAAAGGGCATGCCAAAGGAAGTGTTTTGCTGTGCCAAGACTCGTGCTGCGCACGCTTTGTGCTTGGAGTGAGAAACAGGTTCCTTGGTGTTTTCTGCGAAACGCTTTAGCAGCCCGTTGGTGCTAGTATGGAGTCAGGGGATGGATGAAGCGGAGAGCCCCGTTTGGAGTGAGGCTGCAAAGGGCATGCCAAAGGAAGTGTTTTGCTGTGCCAAGACTCGTGCTGCGCACGCTTTGTGCTTGGAGTGAGAAACAGGTTCCTTGGTGTTTTCTGCGAAACGCTTTAGCAGCCCGTTGGTGCTAGTATGGAGTCAGGGGATGGATGAAGCGGAGAGCCCCGTTTGGAGTGAGGCTGCAAAGGGCATGCCAAAGGAAGTGTTTTGCTGTGCCAAGACTCGTGCTGCGCACGCTTTGTGCTTGGAGTGAGAAACAGGTTCCTTGGTGTTTTCTGCGAAACGCTTTAGCAGCCCGTTGGTGCTAGTATGGAGTCAGGGGATGGATGAAGCGGAGAGCCCCGTTTGGAGTGAGGCTGCAAAGGGCATGCCAAAGGAAGTGTTTTGCTGTGCCAAGACTCGTGCTGCGCACGCTTTGTGCTTGGAGTGAGAAACAGGTTCCTTGGTGTTTTCTGCGAAACGCTTTAGCAGCCCGTTGGTGCTAGTATGGAGTCAGGGGATGGATGAAGCGGAGAGCCCCGTTTGGAGTGAGGCTGCAAAGGGCATGCCAAAGGAAGTGTTTTGCTGTGCCAAGACTCGTGCTGCGCACGCTTTGTGCTTGGAGTGAGAAACAGGTTCCTTGGTGTTTTCTGCGAAACGCTTTAGCAGCCCGTTGGTGCTAGTATGGAGTCAGGGGATGGATGAAGCGGAGAGCCCCGTTTGGAGTGAGGCTGCAAAGGGCATGCCAAAGGAAGTGTTTTGCTGTGCCAAGACTCGTGCTGCGCACGCTTTGTGCTTGGAGTGAGAAACAGGTTCCTTGGTGTTTTCTGCGAAACGCTTTAGCAGCCCGTTGGTGCTAGTATGGAGTCAGGGGATGGATGAAGCGGAGAGCCCCGTTTGGAGTGAGGCTGCAAAGGGCATGCCAAAGGAAGTGTTTTGCTGTGCCAAGACTCGTGCTGCGCACGCTTTGTGCTTGGAGTGAGAAACAGGTTCCTTGGTGTTTTCTGCGAAACGCTTTAGCAGCCCGTTGGTGCTAGTATGGAGTCAGGGGATGGATGAAGCGGAGAGCCCCGTTTGGAGTGAGGCTGCAAAGGGCATGCCAAAGGAAGTGTTTTGCTGTGCCAAGACTCGTGCTGCGCACGCTTTGTGCTTGGAGTGAGAAACAGGTTCCTTGGTGTTTTCTGCGAAACGCTTTAGCAGCCCGTTGGTGCTAGTATGGAGTCAGGGGATGGATGAAGCGGAGAGCCCCGTTTGGAGTGAGGCTGCAAAGGGCATGCCAAAGGAAGTGTTTTGCTGTGCCAAGACTCGTGCTGCGCACGCTTTGTGCTTGGAGTGAGAAACAGGTTCCTTGGTGTTTTCTGCGAAACGCTTTAGCAGCCCGTTGGTGCTAGTATGGAGTCAGGGGATGGATGAAGCGGAGAGCCCCGTTTGGAGTGAGGCTGCAAAGGGCATGCCAAAGGAAGTGTTTTGCTGTGCCAAGACTCGTGCTGCGCACGCTTTGTGCTTGGAGTGAGAAACAGGTTCCTTGGTGTTTTCTGCGAAACGCTTTAGCAGCCCGTTGGTGCTAGTATGGAGTCAGGGGATGGATGAAGCGGAGAGCCCCGTTTGGAGTGAGGCTGCAAAGGGCATGCCAAAGGAAGTGTTTTGCTGTGCCAAGACTCGTGCTGCGCACGCTTTGTGCTTGGAGTGAGAAACAGGTTCCTTGGTGTTTTCTGCGAAACGCTTTAGCAGCCCGTTGGTGCTAGTATGGAGTCAGGGGATGGATGAAGCGGAGAGCCCCGTTTGGAGTGAGGCTGCAAAGGGCATGCCAAAGGAAGTGTTTTGCTGTGCCAAGACTCGTGCTGCGCACGCTTTGTGCTTGGAGTGAGAAACAGGTTCCTTGGTGTTTTCTGCGAAACGCTTTAGCAGCCCGTTGGTGCTAGTATGGAGTCAGGGGATGGATGAAGCGGAGAGCCCCGTTTGGAGTGAGGCTGCAAAGGGCATGCCAAAGGAAGTGTTTTGCTGTGCCAAGACTCGTGCTGCGCACGCTTTGTGCTTGGAGTGAGAAACAGGTTCCTTGGTGTTTTCTGCGAAACGCTTTAGCAGCCCGTTGGTGCTAGTATGGAGTCAGGGGATGGATGAAGCGGAGAGCCCCGTTTGGAGTGAGGCTGCAAAGGGCATGCCAAAGGAAGTGTTTTGCTGTGCCAAGACTCGTGCTGCGCACGCTTTGTGCTTGGAGTGAGAAACAGGTTCCTTGGTGTTTTCTGCGAAACGCTTTAGCAGCCCGTTGGTGCTAGTATGGAGTCAGGGGATGGATGAAGCGGAGAGCCCCGTTTGGAGTGAGGCTGCAAAGGGCATGCCAAAGGAAGTGTTTTGCTGTGCCAAGACTCGTGCTGCGCACGCTTTGTGCTTGGAGTGAGAAACAGGTTCCTTGGTGTTTTCTGCGAAACGCTTTAGCAGCCCGTTGGTGCTAGTATGGAGTCAGGGGATGGATGAAGCGGAGAGCCCCGTTTGGAGTGAGGCTGCAAAGGGCATGCCAAAGGAAGTGTTTTGCTGTGCCAAGACTCGTGCTGCGCACGCTTTGTGCTTGGAGTGAGAAACAGGTTCCTTGGTGTTTTCTGCGAAACGCTTTAGCAGCCCGTTGGTGCTAGTATGGAGTCAGGGGATGGATGAAGCGGAGAGCCCCGTTTGGAGTGAGGCTGCAAAGGGCATGCCAAAGGAAGTGTTTTGCTGTGCCAAGACTCGTGCTGCGCACGCTTTGTGCTTGGAGTGAGAAACAGGTTCCTTGGTGTTTTCTGCGAAACGCTTTAGCAGCCCGTTGGTGCTAGTATGGAGTCAGGGGATGGATGAAGCGGAGAGCCCCGTTTGGAGTGAGGCTGCAAAGGGCATGCCAAAGGAAGTGTTTTGCTGTGCCAAGACTCGTGCTGCGCACGCTTTGTGCTTGGAGTGAGAAACAGGTTCCTTGGTGTTTTCTGCGAAACGCTTTAGCAGCCCGTTGGTGCTAGTATGGAGTCAGGGGATGGATGAAGCGGAGAGCCCCGTTTGGAGTGAGGCTGCAAAGGGCATGCCAAAGGAAGTGTTTTGCTGTGCCAAGACTCGTGCTGCGCACGCTTTGTGCTTGGAGTGAGAAACAGGTTCCTTGGTGTTTTCTGCGAAACGCTTTAGCAGCCCGTTGGTGCTAGTATGGAGTCAGGGGATGGATGAAGCGGAGAGCCCCGTTTGGAGTGAGGCTGCAAAGGGCATGCCAAAGGAAGTGTTTTGCTGTGCCAAGACTCGTGCTGCGCACGCTTTGTGCTTGGAGTGAGAAACAGGTTCCTTGGTGTTTTCTGCGAAACGCTTTAGCAGCCCGTTGGTGCTAGTATGGAGTCAGGGGATGGATGAAGCGGAGAGCCCCGTTTGGAGTGAGGCTGCAAAGGGCATGCCAAAGGAAGTGTTTTGCTGTGCCAAGACTCGTGCTGCGCACGCTTTGTGCTTGGAGTGAGAAACAGGTTCCTTGGTGTTTTCTGCGAAACGCTTTAGCAGCCCGTTGGTGCTAGTATGGAGTCAGGGGATGGATGAAGCGGAGAGCCCCGTTTGGAGTGAGGCTGCAAAGGGCATGCCAAAGGAAGTGTTTTGCTGTGCCAAGACTCGTGCTGCGCACGCTTTGTGCTTGGAGTGAGAAACAGGTTCCTTGGTGTTTTCTGCGAAACGCTTTAGCAGCCCGTTGGTGCTAGTATGGAGTCAGGGGATGGATGAAGCGGAGAGCCCCGTTTGGAGTGAGGCTGCAAAGGGCATGCCAAAGGAAGTGTTTTGCTGTGCCAAGACTCGTGCTGCGCACGCTTTGTGCTTGGAGTGAGAAACAGGTTCCTTGGTGTTTTCTGCGAAACGCTTTAGCAGCCCGTTGGTGCTAGTATGGAGTCAGGGGATGGATGAAGCGGAGAGCCCCGTTTGGAGTGAGGCTGCAAAGGGCATGCCAAAGGAAGTGTTTTGCTGTGCCAAGACTCGTGCTGCGCACGCTTTGTGCTTGGAGTGAGAAACAGGTTCCTTGGTGTTTTCTGCGAAACGCTTTAGCAGCCCGTTGGTGCTAGTATGGAGTCAGGGGATGGATGAAGCGGAGAGCCCCGTTTGGAGTGAGGCTGCAAAGGGCATGCCAAAGGAAGTGTTTTGCTGTGCCAAGACTCGTGCTGCGCACGCTTTGTGCTTGGAGTGAGAAACAGGTTCCTTGGTGTTTTCTGCGAAACGCTTTAGCAGCCCGTTGGTGCTAGTATGGAGTCAGGGGATGGATGAAGCGGAGAGCCCCGTTTGGAGTGAGGCTGCAAAGGGCATGCCAAAGGAAGTGTTTTGCTGTGCCAAGACTCGTGCTGCGCACGCTTTGTGCTTGGAGTGAGAAACAGGTTCCTTGGTGTTTTCTGCGAAACGCTTTAGCAGCCCGTTGGTGCTAGTATGGAGTCAGGGGATGGATGAAGCGGAGAGCCCCGTTTGGAGTGAGGCTGCAAAGGGCATGCCAAAGGAAGTGTTTTGCTGTGCCAAGACTCGTGCTGCGCACGCTTTGTGCTTGGAGTGAGAAACAGGTTCCTTGGTGTTTTCTGCGAAACGCTTTAGCAGCCCGTTGGTGCTAGTATGGAGTCAGGGGATGGATGAAGCGGAGAGCCCCGTTTGGAGTGAGGCTGCAAAGGGCATGCCAAAGGAAGTGTTTTGCTGTGCCAAGACTCGTGCTGCGCACGCTTTGTGCTTGGAGTGAGAAACAGGTTCCTTGGTGTTTTCTGCGAAACGCTTTAGCAGCCCGTTGGTGCTAGTATGGAGTCAGGGGATGGATGAAGCGGAGAGCCCCGTTTGGAGTGAGGCTGCAAAGGGCATGCCAAAGGAAGTGTTTTGCTGTGCCAAGACTCGTGCTGCGCACGCTTTGTGCTTGGAGTGAGAAACAGGTTCCTTGGTGTTTTCTGCGAAACGCTTTAGCAGCCCGTTGTGTGCTAGTATGGAGTCAGGGGATGGATGAAGCGGAGAGCCCCGTTTGGAGTGAGGCTGCAAAGGGCATGCCAAAGGAAGTGTTTTGCTGTGCCAAGACTCGTGCTGCGCACGCTTTGTGCTTGGAGTGAGAAACAGGTTCCTTGGTGTTTTCTGCGAAACGCTTTAGCAGCCCGTTGGTGCTAGTATGGAGTCAGGGGATGGATGAAGCGGAGAGCCCCGTTTGGAGTGAGGCTGCAAAGGGCATGCCAAAGGAAGTGTTTTGCTGTGCCAAGACTCGTGCTGCGCACGCTTTGTGCTTGGAGTGAGAAACAGGTTCCTTGGTGTTTTCTGCGAAACGCTTTAGCAGCCCGTTGGTGCTAGTATGGAGTCAGGGGATGGATGAAGCGGAGAGCCCCGTTTGGAGTGAGGCTGCAAAGGGCATGCCAAAGGAAGTGTTTTGCTGTGCCAAGACTCGTGCTGCGCACGCTTTGTGCTTGGAGTGAGAAACAGGTTCCTTGGTGTTTTCTGCGAAACGCTTTAGCAGCCCGTTGGTGCTAGTATGGAGTCAGGGGATGGATGAAGCGGAGAGCCCCGTTTGGAGTGAGGCTGCAAAGGGCATGCCAAAGGAAGTGTTTTGCTGTGCCAAGACTCGTGCTGCGCACGCTTTGTGCTTGGAGTGAGAAACAGGTTCCTTGGTGTTTTCTGCGAAACGCTTTAGCAGCCCGTTGGTGCTAGTATGGAGTCAGGGGATGGATGAAGCGGAGAGCCCCGTTTGGAGTGAGGCTGCAAAGGGCATGCCAAAGGAAGTGTTTTGCTGTGCCAAGACTCGTGCTGCGCACGCTTTGTGCTTGGAGTGAGAAACAGGTTCCTTGGTGTTTTCTGCGAAACGCTTTAGCAGCCCGTTGGTGCTAGTATGGAGTCAGGGGATGGATGAAGCGGAGAGCCCCGTTTGGAGTGAGGCTGCAAAGGGCATGCCAAAGGAAGTGTTTTGCTGTGCCAAGACTCGTGCTGCGCACGCTTTGTGCTTGGAGTGAGAAACAGGTTCCTTGGTGTTTTCTGCGAAACGCTTTAGCAGCCCGTTGGTGCTAGTATGGAGTCAGGGGATGGATGAAGCGGAGAGCCCCGTTTGGAGTGAGGCTGCAAAGGGCATGCCAAAGGAAGTGTTTTGCTGTGCCAAGACTCGTGCTGCGCACGCTTTGTGCTTGGAGTGAGAAACAGGTTCCTTGGTGTTTTCTGCGAAACGCTTTAGCAGCCCGTTGGTGCTAGTATGGAGTCAGGGGATGGATGAAGCGGAGAGCCCCGTTTGGAGTGAGGCTGCAAAGGGCATGCCAAAGGAAGTGTTTTGCTGTGCCAAGACTCGTGCTGCGCACGCTTTGTGCTTGGAGTGAGAAACAGGTTCCTTGGTGTTTTCTGCGAAACGCTTTAGCAGCCCGTTGGTGCTAGTATGGAGTCAGGGGATGGATGAAGCGGAGAGCCCCGTTTGGAGTGAGGCTGCAAAGGGCATGCCAAAGGAAGTGTTTTGCTGTGCCAAGACTCGTGCTGCGCACGCTTTGTGCTTGGAGTGAGAAACAGGTTCCTTGGTGTTTTCTGCGAAACGCTTTAGCAGCCCGTTGGTGCTAGTATGGAGTCAGGGGATGGATGAAGCGGAGAGCCCCGTTTGGAGTGAGGCTGCAAAGGGCATGCCAAAGGAAGTGTTTTGCTGTGCCAAGACTCGTGCTGCGCACGCTTTGTGCTTGGAGTGAGAAACAGGTTCCTTGGTGTTTTCTGCGAAACGCTTTAGCAGCCCGTTGGTGCTAGTATGGAGTCAGGGGATGGATGAAGCGGAGAGCCCCGTTTGGAGTGAGGCTGCAAAGGGCATGCCAAAGGAAGTGTTTTGCTGTGCCAAGACTCGTGCTGCGCACGCTTTGTGCTTGGAGTGAGAAACAGGTTCCTTGGTGTTTTCTGCGAAACGCTTTAGCAGCCCGTTGGTGCTAGTATGGAGTCAGGGGATGGATGAAGCGGAGAGCCCCGTTTGGAGTGAGGCTGCAAAGGGCATGCCAAAGGAAGTGTTTTGCTGTGCCAAGACTCGTGCTGCGCACGCTTTGTGCTTGGAGTGAGAAACAGGTTCCTTGGTGTTTTCTGCGAAACGCTTTAGCAGCCCGTTGGTGCTAGTATGGAGTCAGGGGATGGATGAAGCGGAGAGCCCCGTTTGGAGTGAGGCTGCAAAGGGCATGCCAAAGGAAGTGTTTTGCTGTGCCAAGACTCGTGCTGCGCACGCTTTGTGCTTGGAGTGAGAAACAGGTTCCTTGGTGTTTTCTGCGAAACGCTTTAGCAGCCCGTTGGTGCTAGTATGGAGTCAGGGGATGGATGAAGCGGAGAGCCCCGTTTGGAGTGAGGCTGCAAAGGGCATGCCAAAGGAAGTGTTTTGCTGTGCCAAGACTCGTGCTGCGCACGCTTTGTGCTTGGAGTGAGAAACAGGTTCCTTGGTGTTTTCTGCGAAACGCTTTAGCAGCCCGTTGGTGCTAGTATGGAGTCAGGGGATGGATGAAGCGGAGAGCCCCGTTTGGAGTGAGGCTGCAAAGGGCATGCCAAAGGAAGTGTTTTGCTGTGCCAAGACTCGTGCTGCGCACGCTTTGTGCTTGGAGTGAGAAACAGGTTCCTTGGTGTTTTCTGCGAAACGCTTTAGCAGCCCGTTGGTGCTAGTATGGAGTCAGGGGATGGATGAAGCGGAGAGCCCCGTTTGGAGTGAGGCTGCAAAGGGCATGCCAAAGGAAGTGTTTTGCTGTGCCAAGACTCGTGCTGCGCACGCTTTGTGCTTGGAGTGAGAAACAGGTTCCTTGGTGTTTTCTGCGAAACGCTTTAGCAGCCCGTTGGTGCTAGTATGGAGTCAGGGGATGGATGAAGCGGAGAGCCCCGTTTGGAGTGAGGCTGCAAAGGGCATGCCAAAGGAAGTGTTTTGCTGTGCCAAGACTCGTGCTGCGCACGCTTTGTGCTTGGAGTGAGAAACAGGTTCCTTGGTGTTTTCTGCGAAACGCTTTAGCAGCCCGTTGGTGCTAGTATGGAGTCAGGGGATGGATGAAGCGGAGAGCCCCGTTTGGAGTGAGGCTGCAAAGGGCATGCCAAAGGAAGTGTTTTGCTGTGCCAAGACTCGTGCTGCGCACGCTTTGTGCTTGGAGTGAGAAACAGGTTCCTTGGTGTTTTCTGCGAAACGCTTTAGCAGCCCGTTGGTGCTAGTATGGAGTCAGGGGATGGATGAAGCGGAGAGCCCCGTTTGGAGTGAGGCTGCAAAGGGCATGCCAAAGGAAGTGTTTTGCTGTGCCAAGACTCGTGCTGCGCACGCTTTGTGCTTGGAGTGAGAAACAGGTTCCTTGGTGTTTTCTGCGAAACGCTTTAGCAGCCCGTTGGTGCTAGTATGGAGTCAGGGGATGGATGAAGCGGAGAGCCCCGTTTGGAGTGAGGCTGCAAAGGGCATGCCAAAGGAAGTGTTTTGCTGTGCCAAGACTCGTGCTGCGCACGCTTTGTGCTTGGAGTGAGAAACAGGTTCCTTGGTGTTTTCTGCGAAACGCTTTAGCAGCCCGTTGGTGCTAGTATGGAGTCAGGGGATGGATGAAGCGGAGAGCCCCGTTTGGAGTGAGGCTGCAAAGGGCATGCCAAAGGAAGTGTTTTGCTGTGCCAAGACTCGTGCTGCGCACGCTTTGTGCTTGGAGTGAGAAACAGGTTCCTTGGTGTTTTCTGCGAAACGCTTTAGCAGCCCGTTGGTGCTAGTATGGAGTCAGGGGATGGATGAAGCGGAGAGCCCCGTTTGGAGTGAGGCTGCAAAGGGCATGCCAAAGGAAGTGTTTTGCTGTGCCAAGACTCGTGCTGCGCACGCTTTGTGCTTGGAGTGAGAAACAGGTTCCTTGGTGTTTTCTGCGAAACGCTTTAGCAGCCCGTTGGTGCTAGTATGGAGTCAGGGGATGGATGAAGCGGAGAGCCCCGTTTGGAGTGAGGCTGCAAAGGGCATGCCAAAGGAAGTGTTTTGCTGTGCCAAGACTCGTGCTGCGCACGCTTTGTGCTTGGAGTGAGAAACAGGTTCCTTGGTGTTTTCTGCGAAACGCTTTAGCAGCCCGTTGGTGCTAGTATGGAGTCAGGGGATGGATGAAGCGGAGAGCCCCGTTTGGAGTGAGGCTGCAAAGGGCATGCCAAAGGAAGTGTTTTGCTGTGCCAAGACTCGTGCTGCGCACGCTTTGTGCTTGGAGTGAGAAACAGGTTCCTTGGTGTTTTCTGCGAAACGCTTTAGCAGCCCGTTGGTGCTAGTATGGAGTCAGGGGATGGATGAAGCGGAGAGCCCCGTTTGGAGTGAGGCTGCAAAGGGCATGCCAAAGGAAGTGTTTTGCTGTGCCAAGACTCGTGCTGCGCACGCTTTGTGCTTGGAGTGAGAAACAGGTTCCTTGGTGTTTTCTGCGAAACGCTTTAGCAGCCCGTTGGTGCTAGTATGGAGTCAGGGGATGGATGAAGCGGAGAGCCCCGTTTGGAGTGAGGCTGCAAAGGGCATGCCAAAGGAAGTGTTTTGCTGTGCCAAGACTCGTGCTGCGCACGCTTTGTGCTTGGAGTGAGAAACAGGTTCCTTGGTGTTTTCTGCGAAACGCTTTAGCAGCCCGTTGGTGCTAGTATGGAGTCAGGGGATGGATGAAGCGGAGAGCCCCGTTTGGAGTGAGGCTGCAAAGGGCATGCCAAAGGAAGTGTTTTGCTGTGCCAAGACTCGTGCTGCGCACGCTTTGTGCTTGGAGTGAGAAACAGGTTCCTTGGTGTTTTCTGCGAAACGCTTTAGCAGCCCGTTGGTGCTAGTATGGAGTCAGGGGATGGATGAAGCGGAGAGCCCCGTTTGGAGTGAGGCTGCAAAGGGCATGCCAAAGGAAGTGTTTTGCTGTGCCAAGACTCGTGCTGCGCACGCTTTGTGCTTGGAGTGAGAAACAGGTTCCTTGGTGTTTTCTGCGAAACGCTTTAGCAGCCCGTTGGTGCTAGTATGGAGTCAGGGGATGGATGAAGCGGAGAGCCCCGTTTGGAGTGAGGCTGCAAAGGGCATGCCAAAGGAAGTGTTTTGCTGTGCCAAGACTCGTGCTGCGCACGCTTTGTGCTTGGAGTGAGAAACAGGTTCCTTGGTGTTTTCTGCGAAACGCTTTAGCAGCCCGTTGGTGCTAGTATGGAGTCAGGGGATGGATGAAGCGGAGAGCCCCGTTTGGAGTGAGGCTGCAAAGGGCATGCCAAAGGAAGTGTTTTGCTGTGCCAAGACTCGTGCTGCGCACGCTTTGTGCTTGGAGTGAGAAACAGGTTCCTTGGTGTTTTCTGCGAAACGCTTTAGCAGCCCGTTGGTGCTAGTATGGAGTCAGGGGATGGATGAAGCGGAGAGCCCCGTTTGGAGTGAGGCTGCAAAGGGCATGCCAAAGGAAGTGTTTTGCTGTGCCAAGACTCGTGCTGCGCACGCTTTGTGCTTGGAGTGAGAAACAGGTTCCTTGGTGTTTTCTGCGAAACGCTTTAGCAGCCCGTTGGTGCTAGTATGGAGTCAGGGGATGGATGAAGCGGAGAGCCCCGTTTGGAGTGAGGCTGCAAAGGGCATGCCAAAGGAAGTGTTTTGCTGTGCCAAGACTCGTGCTGCGCACGCTTTGTGCTTGGAGTGAGAAACAGGTTCCTTGGTGTTTTCTGCGAAACGCTTTAGCAGCCCGTTGGTGCTAGTATGGAGTCAGGGGATGGATGAAGCGGAGAGCCCCGTTTGGAGTGAGGCTGCAAAGGGCATGCCAAAGGAAGTGTTTTGCTGTGCCAAGACTCGTGCTGCGCACGCTTTGTGCTTGGAGTGAGAAACAGGTTCCTTGGTGTTTTCTGCGAAACGCTTTAGCAGCCCGTTGGTGCTAGTATGGAGTCAGGGGATGGATGAAGCGGAGAGCCCCGTTTGGAGTGAGGCTGCAAAGGGCATGCCAAAGGAAGTGTTTTGCTGTGCCAAGACTCGTGCTGCGCACGCTTTGTGCTTGGAGTGAGAAACAGGTTCCTTGGTGTTTTCTGCGAAACGCTTTAGCAGCCCGTTGGTGCTAGTATGGAGTCAGGGGATGGATGAAGCGGAGAGCCCCGTTTGGAGTGAGGCTGCAAAGGGCATGCCAAAGGAAGTGTTTTGCTGTGCCAAGACTCGTGCTGCGCACGCTTTGTGCTTGGAGTGAGAAACAGGTTCCTTGGTGTTTTCTGCGAAACGCTTTAGCAGCCCGTTGGTGCTAGTATGGAGTCAGGGGATGGATGAAGCGGAGAGCCCCGTTTGGAGTGAGGCTGCAAAGGGCATGCCAAAGGAAGTGTTTTGCTGTGCCAAGACTCGTGCTGCGCACGCTTTGTGCTTGGAGTGAGAAACAGGTTCCTTGGTGTTTTCTGCGAAACGCTTTAGCAGCCCGTTGGTGCTAGTATGGAGTCAGGGGATGGATGAAGCGGAGAGCCCCGTTTGGAGTGAGGCTGCAAAGGGCATGCCAAAGGAAGTGTTTTGCTGTGCCAAGACTCGTGCTGCGCACGCTTTGTGCTTGGAGTGAGAAACAGGTTCCTTGGTGTTTTCTGCGAAACGCTTTAGCAGCCCGTTGGTGCTAGTATGGAGTCAGGGGATGGATGAAGCGGAGAGCCCCGTTTGGAGTGAGGCTGCAAAGGGCATGCCAAAGGAAGTGTTTTGCTGTGCCAAGACTCGTGCTGCGCACGCTTTGTGCTTGGAGTGAGAAACAGGTTCCTTGGTGTTTTCTGCGAAACGCTTTAGCAGCCCGTTGGTGCTAGTATGGAGTCAGGGGATGGATGAAGCGGAGAGCCCCGTTTGGAGTGAGGCTGCAAAGGGCATGCCAAAGGAAGTGTTTTGCTGTGCCAAGACTCGTGCTGCGCACGCTTTGTGCTTGGAGTGAGAAACAGGTTCCTTGGTGTTTTCTGCGAAACGCTTTAGCAGCCCGTTGGTGCTAGTATGGAGTCAGGGGATGGATGAAGCGGAGAGCCCCGTTTGGAGTGAGGCTGCAAAGGGCATGCCAAAGGAAGTGTTTTGCTGTGCCAAGACTCGTGCTGCGCACGCTTTGTGCTTGGAGTGAGAAACAGGTTCCTTGGTGTTTTCTGCGAAACGCTTTAGCAGCCCGTTGGTGCTAGTATGGAGTCAGGGGATGGATGAAGCGGAGAGCCCCGTTTGGAGTGAGGCTGCAAAGGGCATGCCAAAGGAAGTGTTTTGCTGTGCCAAGACTCGTGCTGCGCACGCTTTGTGCTTGGAGTGAGAAACAGGTTCCTTGGTGTTTTCTGCGAAACGCTTTAGCAGCCCGTTGGTGCTAGTATGGAGTCAGGGGATGGATGAAGCGGAGAGCCCCGTTTGGAGTGAGGCTGCAAAGGGCATGCCAAAGGAAGTGTTTTGCTGTGCCAAGACTCGTGCTGCGCACGCTTTGTGCTTGGAGTGAGAAACAGGTTCCTTGGTGTTTTCTGCGAAACGCTTTAGCAGCCCGTTGGTGCTAGTATGGAGTCAGGGGATGGATGAAGCGGAGAGCCCCGTTTGGAGTGAGGCTGCAAAGGGCATGCCAAAGGAAGTGTTTTGCTGTGCCAAGACTCGTGCTGCGCACGCTTTGTGCTTGGAGTGAGAAACAGGTTCCTTGGTGTTTTCTGCGAAACGCTTTAGCAGCCCGTTGGTGCTAGTATGGAGTCAGGGGATGGATGAAGCGGAGAGCCCCGTTTGGAGTGAGGCTGCAAAGGGCATGCCAAAGGAAGTGTTTTGCTGTGCCAAGACTCGTGCTGCGCACGCTTTGTGCTTGGAGTGAGAAACAGGTTCCTTGGTGTTTTCTGCGAAACGCTTTAGCAGCCCGTTGGTGCTAGTATGGAGTCAGGGGATGGATGAAGCGGAGAGCCCCGTTTGGAGTGAGGCTGCAAAGGGCATGCCAAAGGAAGTGTTTTGCTGTGCCAAGACTCGTGCTGCGCACGCTTTGTGCTTGGAGTGAGAAACAGGTTCCTTGGTGTTTTCTGCGAAACGCTTTAGCAGCCCGTTGGTGCTAGTATGGAGTCAGGGGATGGATGAAGCGGAGAGCCCCGTTTGGAGTGAGGCTGCAAAGGGCATGCCAAAGGAAGTGTTTTGCTGTGCCAAGACTCGTGCTGCGCACGCTTTGTGCTTGGAGTGAGAAACAGGTTCCTTGGTGTTTTCTGCGAAACGCTTTAGCAGCCCGTTGGTGCTAGTATGGAGTCAGGGGATGGATGAAGCGGAGAGCCCCGTTTGGAGTGAGGCTGCAAAGGGCATGCCAAAGGAAGTGTTTTGCTGTGCCAAGACTCGTGCTGCGCACGCTTTGTGCTTGGAGTGAGAAACAGGTTCCTTGGTGTTTTCTGCGAAACGCTTTAGCAGCCCGTTGGTGCTAGTATGGAGTCAGGGGATGGATGAAGCGGAGAGCCCCGTTTGGAGTGAGGCTGCAAAGGGCATGCCAAAGGAAGTGTTTTGCTGTGCCAAGACTCGTGCTGCGCACGCTTTGTGCTTGGAGTGAGAAACAGGTTCCTTGGTGTTTTCTGCGAAACGCTTTAGCAGCCCGTTGGTGCTAGTATGGAGTCAGGGGATGGATGAAGCGGAGAGCCCCGTTTGGAGTGAGGCTGCAAAGGGCATGCCAAAGGAAGTGTTTTGCTGTGCCAAGACTCGTGCTGCGCACGCTTTGTGCTTGGAGTGAGAAACAGGTTCCTTGGTGTTTTCTGCGAAACGCTTTAGCAGCCCGTTGGTGCTAGTATGGAGTCAGGGGATGGATGAAGCGGAGAGCCCCGTTTGGAGTGAGGCTGCAAAGGGCATGCCAAAGGAAGTGTTTTGCTGTGCCAAGACTCGTGCTGCGCACGCTTTGTGCTTGGAGTGAGAAACAGGTTCCTTGGTGTTTTCTGCGAAACGCTTTAGCAGCCCGTTGGTGCTAGTATGGAGTCAGGGGATGGATGAAGCGGAGAGCCCCGTTTGGAGTGAGGCTGCAAAGGGCATGCCAAAGGAAGTGTTTTGCTGTGCCAAGACTCGTGCTGCGCACGCTTTGTGCTTGGAGTGAGAAACAGGTTCCTTGGTGTTTTCTGCGAAACGCTTTAGCAGCCCGTTGGTGCTAGTATGGAGTCAGGGGATGGATGAAGCGGAGAGCCCCGTTTGGAGTGAGGCTGCAAAGGGCATGCCAAAGGGAAGTGTTTTGCTGTGCCAAGACTCGTGCTGCGCACGCTTTGTGCTTGGAGTGAGAAACAGGTTCCTTGGTGTTTTCTGCGAAACGCTTTAGCAGCCCGTTGGTGCTAGTATGGAGTCAGGGGATGGATGAAGCGGAGAGCCCCGTTTGGAGTGAGGCTGCAAAGGGCATGCCAAAGGAAGTGTTTTGCTGTGCCAAGACTCGTGCTGCGCACGCTTTGTGCTTGGAGTGAGAAACAGGTTCCTTGGTGTTTTCTGCGAAACGCTTTAGCAGCCCGTTGGTGCTAGTATGGAGTCAGGGGATGGATGAAGCGGAGAGCCCCGTTTGGAGTGAGGCTGCAAAGGGCATGCCAAAGGAAGTGTTTTGCTGTGCCAAGACTCGTGCTGCGCACGCTTTGTGCTTGGAGTGAGAAACAGGTTCCTTGGTGTTTTCTGCGAAACGCTTTAGCAGCCCGTTGGTGCTAGTATGGAGTCAGGGGATGGATGAAGCGGAGAGCCCCGTTTGGAGTGAGGCTGCAAAGGGCATGCCAAAGGAAGTGTTTTGCTGTGCCAAGACTCGTGCTGCGCACGCTTTGTGCTTGGAGTGAGAAACAGGTTCCTTGGTGTTTTCTGCGAAACGCTTTAGCAGCCCGTTGGTGCTAGTATGGAGTCAGGGGATGGATGAAGCGGAGAGCCCCGTTTGGAGTGAGGCTGCAAAGGGCATGCCAAAGGAAGTGTTTTGCTGTGCCAAGACTCGTGCTGCGCACGCTTTGTGCTTGGAGTGAGAAACAGGTTCCTTGGTGTTTTCTGCGAAACGCTTTAGCAGCCCGTTGGTGCTAGTATGGAGTCAGGGGATGGATGAAGCGGAGAGCCCCGTTTGGAGTGAGGCTGCAAAGGGCATGCCAAGAGAAGTGTTTTGCTGTGCCAAGACTCGTGCTGCGCACGCTTTGTGCTTGGAGTGAGAAACAGGTTCCTTGGTGTTTTCTGCGAAACGCTTTAGCAGCCCGTTGGTGCTAGTATGGAGTCAGGGGATGGATGAAGCGGAGAGCCCCGTTTGGAGTGAGGCTGCAAAGGGCATGCCAAGAGAAGTGTTTTGCTGTGCCAAGACTCGTGCTGCGCACGCTTTGTGCTTGGAGTGAGAAACAGGTTCCTTGGTGTTTTCTGCGAAACGCTTTAGCAGCCCGTTGGTGCTAGTATGGAGTCAGGGGATGGATGAAGCGGAGAGCCCCGTTTGGAGTGAGGCTGCAAAGGGCATGCCAAGAGAAGTGTTTTGCTGTGCCAAGACTCGTGCTGCGCACGCTTTGTGCTTGGAGTGAGAAACAGGTTCCTTGGTGTTTTCTGCGAAACGCTTTAGCAGCCCGTTGGTGCTAGTATGGAGTCAGGGGATGGATGAAGCGGAGAGCCCCGTTTGGAGTGAGGCTGCAAAGGGCATGCCAAGAGAAGTGTTTTGCTGTGCCAAGACTCGTGCTGCGCACGCTTTGTGCTTGGAGTGAGAAACAGGTTCCTTGGTGTTTTCTGCGAAACGCTTTAGCAGCCCGTTGGTGCTAGTATGGAGTCAGGGGATGGATGAAGCGGAGAGCCCCGTTTGGAGTGAAGCTGCAAAGGGCATGCCAAAGGAAGTGTTTTGCTGTGCCAAGACTCGTGCTGCGCACGCTTTGTGCTTGGAGTGAGAAACAGGTTCCTTGGTGTTTTCTGCGAAACGCTTTAGCAGCCCGTTGGTGCTAGTATGGAGTCAGGGGATGGATGAAGCGGAGAGCCCCGTTTGGAGTGAGGCTGCAAAGGGCATGCCAAAGGAAGTGTTTTGCTTTGCCAAGACTCGTGCTGCGCACGCTTTGTGCTTGGAGTGAGAAACAGGTTCCTTGGTGTTTTCTGCGAAACGCTTTAGCAGCCCGTTGGTGCTAGTATGGAGTCAGGGGATGGATGAAGCGGAGAGCCCCGTTTGGAGTGAGGCTGCAAAGGGCATGCCAAAGGAAGTGTTTTGCTGTGCCAAGACTCGTGCTGCGCACAGCTTTGTGCTTGGAGTGAGTAACAGGTTCCTTGGTGTTTTCTGCGAAACGCTTTAGCAGCCCGTTGGTGCTAGTATGGAGTCAGGGGATGGATGAAGCGGAGAGCCCCGTTTGGAGTGAGGCTGCAAAGGGCATGCCAAAGGAAGTGTTTTGCTGTGCCAAGACTCGTGCTGCGCACAGCTTTGTGCTTGGAGTGAGAAACAGGTTCCTTGGTGTTTTCTGCGAAACGCTTTAGCAGCCCGTTGGTGCTAGTATGGAGTCAGGGGATGGATGAAGCGGAGAGCCCCGTTTGGAGTGAGGCTGCAAAGGGCATGCCAAGAGAAGTGTTTTGCTGTGCCAAGACTCGTGCTGCGCACGCTTTGTGCTTGGAGTGAGAAACAGGTTCCTTGGTGTTTTCTGCGAAACGCTTTAGCAGCCCGTTGGTGCTAGTATGGAGTCAGGGGATGGATGAAGCGGAGAGCCCCGTTTGGAGTGAGGCTGCAAAGGGCATGCCAAAGGAAGTGTTTTGCTGTGCCAAGACTCGTGCTGCGCACTGCTTTGTGCTTGGAGTGAGAAACAGGTTCCTTGGTGTTTTCTGCGAAACGCTTTAGCAGCCCGTTGGTGCTAGTATGGAGTCAGGGGATGGATGAAGCGGAGAGCCCCGTTTGGAGTGAGGCTGCAAAGGGCATGCCAAAGGAAGTGTTTTGCTGTGCCAAGACTCGTGCTGCGCACGCTTTGTGCTTGGAGTGAGAAACAGGTTCCTTGGTGTTTTCTGCGAAACGCTTTAGCAGCCCGTTGGTGCTAGTAGGGAGTCAGGGGATGGATGAAGCGGAGAGCCCCGTTTGGAGTGAGGCTGCAAAGGGCATGCCAAAGGAAGTGTTTTGCTGTGCCAAGACTCGTGCTGCGCACGCTTTGTGCTTGGAGTGAGAAACAGGTTCCTTGGTGTTTTCTGCGAAACGCTTTAGCAGCCCGTTGGTGCTAGTAGGGAGTCAGGGGATGGATGAAGCGGAGAGCCCCGTTTGAGTGAGGCTGCAAAGGGCATGCCAAAGGAAGTGTTTTGCTGTGCCAAGACTCGTGCTGCGCACGCTTTGTGGCTTGGAGTGAGAAACAGGTTCCTTGGTGTTTTCTGCGAAACGCTTTAGCAGCCCGTTGGTGCTAGTATGGAGTCAGGGGATGGATGAAGCGGAGAGCCCCGTTTGGAGTGAGGCTGCAAAGGGCATGCCAAAGGAAGTGTTTTGCTGTGCCAAGACTCGTGCTGCGCACGCTTTGTGCTTGGAGTGAGAAACAGGTTCCTTGGTGTTTTCTGCGAAACGCTTTAGCAGCCCGTTGGTGCTAGTATGGAGTCAGGGGATGGATGAAGCGGAGAGCCCCGTTTGGAGTGAGGCTGCAAAGGGCATGCCAAAGGAAGTGTTTTGCTGTGCCAAGACTCGTGCTGCGCACGCTTTGTGCTTGGAGTGAGAAACAGGTTCCTTGGTGTTTTCTGCGAAACGCTTTAGCAGCCCGTTGGTGCTAGTATGGAGTCAGGGGATGGATGAAGCGGAGAGCCCCGTTTGGAGTGAGGCTGCAAAGGGCATGCCAAAGGAAGTGTTTTGCTGTGCCAAGACTCGTGCTGCGCACGCTTTGTGCTTGGAGTGAGAAACAGGTTCCTTGGTGTTTTCTGCGAAACGCTTTAGCAGCCCGTTGGTGCTAGTATGGAGTCAGGGGATGGATGAAGCGGAGAGCCCCGTTTGGAGTGAGGCTGCAAAGGGCATGCCAAAGGAAGTGTTTTGCTGTGCCAAGACTCGTGCTGCGCACGCTTTGTGCTTGGAGTGAGAAACAGGTTCCTTGGTGTTTTCTGCGAAACGCTTTAGCAGCCCGTTGGTGCTAGTATGGAGTCAGGGGATGGATGAAGCGGAGAGCCCCGTTTGGAGTGAGGCTGCAAAGGGCATGCCAAAGGAAGTGTTTTGCTGTGCCAAGACTCGTGCTGCGCACGCTTTGTGCTTGGAGTGAGAAACAGGTTCCTTGGTGTTTTCTGCGAAACGCTTTAGCAGCCCGTTGGTGCTAGTATGGAGTCAGGGGATGGATGAAGCGGAGAGCCCCGTTTGGAGTGAGGCTGCAAAGGGCATGCCAAAGGAAGTGTTTTGCTGTGCCAAGACTCGTGCTGCGCACGCTTTGTGCTTGGAGTGAGAAACAGGTTCCTTGGTGTTTTCTGCGAAACGCTTTAGCAGCCCGTTGGTGCTAGTATGGAGTCAGGGGATGGATGAAGCGGAGAGCCCCGTTTGGAGTGAGGCTGCAAAGGGCATGCCAAAGGAAGTGTTTTGCTGTGCCAAGACTCGTGCTGCGCACGCTTTGTGCTTGGAGTGAGAAACAGGTTCCTTGGTGTTTTCTGCGAAACGCTTTAGCAGCCCGTTGGTGCTAGTATGGAGTCAGGGGATGGATGAAGCGGAGAGCCCCGTTTGGAGTGAGGCTGCAAAGGGCATGCCAAAGGAAGTGTTTTGCTGTGCCAAGACTCGTGCTGCGCACGCTTTGTGCTTGGAGGGAGAAACAGGTTCCTTGGTGTTTTCTGCGAAACGCTTTAGCAGCCCGTTGGTGCTAGTATGGAGTCAGGGGATGGATGAAGCGGAGAGCCCCGTTTGGAGTGAGGCTGCAAAGGGCATGCCAAAGGAAGTGTTTTGCTGTGCCAAGACTCGTGCTGCGCACGCTTTGTGCTTGGAGGGAGAAACAGGTTCCTTGGTGTTTTCTGCGAAACGCTTTAGCAGCCCGTTGGTGCTAGTATGGAGTCAGGGGATGGATGAAGCGGAGAGCCCCGTTTGGAGTGAGGCTGCAAAGGGCATGCCAAAGGAAGTGTTTTGCTGTGCCAAGACTCGTGCTGCGCACGCTTTGTGCTTGGAGGGAGAAACAGGTTCCTTGGTGTTTTCTGCGAAACGCTTTAGCAGCCCGTTGGTGCTAGTATGGAGTCAGGGGATGGATGAAGCGGAGAGCCCCGTTTGGAGTGAGGCTGCAAAGGGCATGCCAAAGGAAGTGTTTTGCTGTGCCAAGACTCGTGCTGCGCACGCTTTGTGCTTGGAGGGAGAAACAGGTTCCTTGGTGTTTTCTGCGAAACGCTTTAGCAGCCCGTTGGTGCTAGTATGGAGTCAGGGGATGGATGAAGCGGAGAGCCCCGTTTGGAGTGAGGCTGCAAAGGGCATGCCAAAGGAAGTGTTTTGCTGTGCCAAGACTCGTGCTGCGCACGCTTTGTGCTTGGAGTGAGAAACAGGTTCCTTGGTGTTTTCTGCGAAACGCTTTAGCAGCCCGTTGGTGCTAGTATGGAGTCAGGGGATGGATGAAGCGGAGAGCCCCGTTTGGAGTGAGGCTGCAAAGGGCATGCCAAAGGAAGTGTTTTGCTGTGCCAAGACTCGTGCTGCGCACGCTTTGTGCTTGGAGTGAGAAACAGGTTCCTTGGTGTTTTCTGCGAAACGCTTTAGCAGCCCGTTGGTGCTAGTATGGAGTCAGGGGATGGATGAAGCGGAGAGCCCCGTTTGGAGTGAGGCTGCAAAGGGCATGCCAAAGGAAGTGTTTTGCTGTGCCAAGACTCGTGCTGCGCACGCTTTGTGCTTGGAGTGAGAAACAGGTTCCTTGGTGTTTTCTGCGAAACGCTTTAGCAGCCCGTTGGTGCTAGTATGGAGTCAGGGGATGGATGAAGCGGAGAGCCCCGTTTGGAGTGAGGCTGCAAAGGGCATGCCAAAGGAAGTGTTTTGCTGTGCCAAGACTCGTGCTGCGCACGCTTTGTGCTTGGAGTGAGAAACAGGTTCCTTGGTGTTTTCTGCGAAACGCTTTAGCAGCCCGTTGGTGCTAGTATGGAGTCAGGGGATGGATGAAGCGGAGAGCCCCGTTTGGAGTGAGGCTGCAAAGGGCATGCCAAAGGAAGTGTTTTGCTGTGCCAAGACTCGTGCTGCGCACAGCTTTGTGCTTGGAGGGAGAAACAGGTTCCTTGGTGTTTTCTGCGAAACGCTTTAGCAGCCCGTTGGTGCTAGTAGGGAGTCAGGGGATGGATGAAGCGGAGAGCCCCGTTTGGAGTGAGGCTGCAAAGGGCATGCCAAAGGAAGTGTTTTGCTGTGCCAAGACTCGTGCTGCGCACGCTTTGTGCTTGGAGTGAGAAACAGGTTCCTTGGTGTTTTCTGCGAAACGCTTTAGCAGCCCGTTGGTGCTAGTATGGAGTCAGGGGATGGATGAAGCGGAGAGCCCCGTTTGGAGTGAGGCTGCAAAGGGCATGCCAAAGGAAGTGTTTTGCTGTGCCAAGACTCGTGCTGCGCACGCTTTGTGCTTGGAGTGAGAAACAGGTTCCTTGGTGTTTTCTGCGAAACGCTTTAGCAGCCCGTTGGTGCTAGTATGGAGTCAGGGGATGGATGAAGCGGAGAGCCCCGTTTGGAGTGAGGCTGCAAAGGGCATGCCAAAGGAAGTGTTTTGCTGTGCCAAGACTCGTGCTGCGCACAGCTTTGTGCTTGGAGTGAGAAACAGGTTCCTTGGTGTTTTCTGCGAAACGCTTTAGCAGCCCGTTGGTGCTAGTATGGAGTCAGGGGATGGATGAAGCGGAGAGCCCCGTTTGGAGTGAGGCTGCAAAGGGCATGCCAAAGGAAGTGTTTTGCTGTGCCAAGACTCGTGCTGCGCACGCTTTGTGCTTGGAGTGAGAAACAGGTTCCTTGGTGTTTTCTGCGAAACGCTTTAGCAGCCCGTTGGTGCTAGTATGGAGTCAGGGGATGGATGAAGCGGAGAGCCCCGTTTGGAGTGAGGCTGCAAAGGGCATGCCAAAGGAAGTGTTTTGCTGTGCCAAGACTCGTGCTGCGCACGCTTTGTGCTTGGAGTGAGAAACAGGTTCCTTGGTGTTTTCTGCGAAACGCTTTAGCAGCCCGTTGGTGCTAGTATGGAGTCAGGGGATGGATGAAGCGGAGAGCCCCGTTTGGAGTGAGGCTGCAAAGGGCATGCCAAAGGAAGTGTTTTGCTGTGCCAAGACTCGTGCTGCGCACGCTTTGTGCTTGGAGTGAGAAACAGGTTCCTTGGTGTTTTCTGCGAAACGCTTTAGCAGCCCGTTGGTGCTAGTATGGAGTCAGGGGATGGATGAAGCGGAGAGCCCCGTTTGGAGTGAGGCTGCAAAGGGCATGCCAAAGGAAGTGTTTTGCTGTGCCAAGACTCGTGCTGCGCACGCTTTGTGCTTGGAGTGAGAAACAGGTTCCTTGGTGTTTTCTGCGAAACGCTTTAGCAGCCCGTTGGTGCTAGTATGGAGTCAGGGGATGGATGAAGCGGAGAGCCCCGTTTGGAGTGAGGCTGCAAAGGGCATGCCAAAGGAAGTGTTTTGCTGTGCCAAGACTCGTGCTGCGCACGCTTTGTGCTTGGAGTGAGAAACAGGTTCCTTGGTGTTTTCTGCGAAACGCTTTAGCAGCCCGTTGGTGCTAGTATGGAGTCAGGGGATGGATGAAGCGGAGAGCCCCGTTTGGAGTGAGGCTGCAAAGGGCATGCCAAAGGAAGTGTTTTGCTGTGCCAAGACTCGTGCTGCGCACGCTTTGTGCTTGGAGTGAGAAACAGGTTCCTTGGTGTTTTCTGCGAAACGCTTTAGCAGCCCGTTGGTGCTAGTATGGAGTCAGGGGATGGATGAAGCGGAGAGCCCCGTTTGGAGTGAGGCTGCAAAGGGCATGCCAAAGGAAGTGTTTTGCTGTGCCAAGACTCGTGCTGCGCACGCTTTGTGCTTGGAGTGAGAAACAGGTTCCTTGGTGTTTTCTGCGAAACGCTTTAGCAGCCCGTTGGTGCTAGTATGGAGTCAGGGGATGGATGAAGCGGAGAGCCCCGTTTGGAGTGAGGCTGCAAAGGGCATGCCAAAGGAAGTGTTTTGCTGTGCCAAGACTCGTGCTGCGCACGCTTTGTGCTTGGAGTGAGAAACAGGTTCCTTGGTGTTTTCTGCGAAACGCTTTAGCAGCCCGTTGGTGCTAGTATGGAGTCAGGGGATGGATGAAGCGGAGAGCCCCGTTTGGAGTGAGGCTGCAAAGGGCATGCCAAAGGAAGTGTTTTGCTGTGCCAAGACTCGTGCTGCGCACGCTTTGTGCTTGGAGGGAGAAACAGGTTCCTTGGTGTTTTCTGCGAAACGCTTTAGCAGCCCGTTGGTGCTAGTATGGAGTCAGGGGATGGATGAAGCGGAGAGCCCCGTTTGGAGTGAGGCTGCAAAGGGCATGCCAAAGGAAGTGTTTTGCTGTGCCAAGACTCGTGCTGCGCACGCTTTGTGCTTGGAGTGAGAAACAGGTTCCTTGGTGTTTTCTGCGAAACGCTTTAGCAGCCCGTTGGTGCTAGTATGGAGTCAGGGGATGGATGAAGCGGAGAGCCCCGTTTGGAGTGAGGCTGCAAAGGGCATGCCAAAGGAAGTGTTTTGCTGTGCCAAGACTCGTGCTGCGCACGCTTTGTGCTTGGAGTGAGAAACAGGTTCCTTGGTGTTTTCTGCGAAACGCTTTAGCAGCCCGTTGGTGCTAGTATGGAGTCAGGGGATGGATGAAGCGGAGAGCCCCGTTTGGAGTGAGGCTGCAAAGGGCATGCCAAAGGAAGTGTTTTGCTGTGCCAAGACTCGTGCTGCGCACGCTTTGTGCTTGGAGTGAGAAACAGGTTCCTTGGTGTTTTCTGCGAAACGCTTTAGCAGCCCGTTGGTGCTAGTATGGAGTCAGGGGATGGATGAAGCGGAGAGCCCCGTTTGGAGTGAGGCTGCAAAGGGCATGCCAAAGGAAGTGTTTTGCTGTGCCAAGACTCGTGCTGCGCACGCTTTGTGCTTGGAGTGAGAAACAGGTTCCTTGGTGTTTTCTGCGAAACGCTTTAGCAGCCCGTTGGTGCTAGTATGGAGTCAGGGGATGGATGAAGCGGAGAGCCCCGTTT